>NC_056732.1:956637105-956937105 GCF_019279795.1 Protopterus annectens
CAGAGCAACATTTATTCCACAAGGAAAATGATATGTGCTATTGTCGACCTTGAACCGTGAATGCCTTTTCATTAGGCGGATGATCTAACCACTACACTATTGGTGTTCTGCCTCATTTATATGTATACCCATGGTGCATAGTTACCCGAACACATGCCTCATCACTTCACTTACACAGCAGGCATCCATTTACCTGTTGGGAAAAATGCACTACTACACATGTGCCATTCCCTATTCCCTACTGCTCTGGACTCGTGCCGCATGATGACTTACTCCAAGGATATTCAGAACTCCAAAGCCTATAGTCCTGGCACATATGTGTGTTCGATTGTCAGGGTGTTCATATGGTCTTCCGGGTTTAGGCTTGTCCGACTGGGGACCGGGACTGCCCTGTACCTAGTTGAAAGTCAGACTTAGCAAGGAGAGATTGTTTGTTCCACTTTTAGCGTTCTACCTGTGGTTTGGGATGCAGAGGTGTGCTCACCTATGGCCATCCTGATATATAACAGCACTATCACTGAGATTTCCTATATTGTGACCATGTTCATTCTTCATATCTACACATATATATATATATATATATATATATATATATATATATATATATATATATATATATATGTGTGTGTGTGTGTGTGTGTGTGTGTGTGTGTGTGTGTGTGTGTGTGCGTGCATATATCGGTCTGCACATACACATGTATATACACCTACATGCTCATTTACATTTCCCATACCGTTGAATCACCTCTACCTACCGTCGCGCATACACGCTTGCATACCCGCTTACGTCTCGGGTTGCCACCTTTTCATATGGGCAAAGTGGGGCATTTTGAGACACACATCAGATTTTACAGGCCGACACATACCCATGGTCAGTACAAAGGTTAGAACTTTACTTATTTGCTTAAATGAAAGCTTATTCTTGTAGCGGTTTGTATGCTTAATCTGTTTCTTGTAACTTTGAGTATTTTACATAACTGTTTTATGCAACTGTTACATGAAATAAGGAACATATTTCCTACAATCACAGGACATTTGCCATTGTATTATATTTTGTCTGGACACAACTGCCCAAAAACGGACTGTTCCTCACAATGTGGGGCAGGTGGTAACCCTACTTTTGTCTGCTTTACAGTGCCTTAAGCACTCTATATCCGACTGCCACTATGCAAATGTATATGGTATATATTCCCGGTAATGCACGAGGGGAGACGTGCATCACGGTCACATGTTTAATCCCTCGCAAGTTGGGGCAGGTGATAACCCTACTTACATCTGCTTTAAAGTGCCCTAAGCACGCTATATCCGACTACCACTATGCAAATGTGTAAGGTATATATTCCCGATAATGCACGTGGGGAGACGTGCATCATGGTCCGGTGTTTAATCCTGGGTCATAGGTTCTGCAGGGCTGGCTGGAGGCTGAGCTGTCTTGTGGACAACTACTGCTCATACAACTTGTGCCCAGATGTATACAGGACTGGGCATCATGTCGTGACACTAAGTCTAATGTTTAGAACAGATACATATCCCATGAGGGATATCCAAAAATTGTGGGGGCCGATGACTATCTTTGCTTTATGGCTGCAAGGTAGGGATATACATGCAAGGGATACATAGTTTGCAATCCTGAGACTGCCTAGGGTGAGACTGCCTACTAGATATGGGTAGGGGTCACTATGTGCAGATATGGCCTCGCCTGTCTAGCAGCCCGAGTATGGCTGGTTTTGGTGGATGTTCAGGAAGGGGGGTGTGGTGTGCTGTGAAGGGGATGATGGGTATTCAATTATGTATCCAGGTGTGTTGGTGTTGGATGGCTCAGTTCAGGCCAGACCATTATGTGGGTATGTACCGGTAACATTTCTGTATATGTATATTGCACATTTTAATGTTCACATGTTTGTGGGATTGTATTGCGGATGTGTATATCTGTTCTTTGGTTATCTTCCTCATTCACCCACCACTCCCTGTAGACCACCAGTTCACCTATTGTGCATCCAACCCAGTCTCCTTTTGGTGAATTATTACATTACCCGTCATCCTCACCCCCATATTCCACAAACAACATTCATCCCTTCTCTAGTTAATGGTCCATGGCACAGTCAACAGATCACATTGCGTACACTACATATCTCTGGGACCAATATGGTTGTGAGGTCTACACTGACATTTCAGATCATTCACATACTGTACTTCATGCACATAGGTACTCATAAATACTTATCTTTATGACATGGTAGGTAGACCCGGGTAATACTTGTTCATCTATGGGCCGTCCTGACAAGGATGACTTGGACCGCAAATGGGCAGCTATTGGGCGAATGCTCTGACCATTGGTAGGATTGCCACCTTTTCATATGACCTGCATGGGACATTTTCGTGGCACATATCTGAGTTTACAGGCCAACACATACCCACGGTCATTACAAAGGATAGTACTTTAGTTTCATGCCTACATGTAAGCTTTTATTGTTGTAGCGGTGTAGTTGCTTATTCTGTTTCATTTACTTGCTTATTCTGTTTATTGTAACATATAGGTATTTTATACATGGACATACATACTGTATGGGACTATTACATAACATATGGGACATAATTTTGTCCTACTATCGCAGAACATTTCACATTTATTATGATTTTGGTATGGACACACCTGCCTAGAGAGGGACTGTCCCTCACAATGTAGGACAGGTGGTATCCCAAACCATTGGGCTAGGCTTGGCAATTGGAGGTGTGCTAACACGATGCATTTCACTTCCACTTGGTATAACTAGTGACACTACAATGGAATACGGGCATGGGGTTTTAAATATCTTTGTTCAAGGGATGGGGACTCAATATTCAGCTATGTGCCTTTGTATTTACTTCTTATTGTGGTGTTCACAATGATGTCTTGTATGCTTTGCACACATTTCAGTATCCACGGACACTGATAGGAGTGATTACTATTAGAGGCAGGCTGTACTAGTCATCATTTTAGGTTGCACATATGCAGCTGACATGTTCACGCCTCCGTGCAGCGCTTGGACACACCCCCTGCACTTGTACATGTTTCCTATGTACATGGCCATTATGGCAGCGCACCTCTATTAATATGCATGTGGTGCTGCTGTGCCATCTCTACACCACATGGTCAGTGCAAGGCTAACGCCATCCTTCCGCCAAGCTTCATGAATCCCTGGGATTGTAAATGTTTTACATACTTTTCTGCACTCTTAACCACCTATCCTTTAAAAAACATTTAATATTAATGGTGTCATTCATCCCAGGCTGTTTATCTGGCCCTAGCCTTAGTTGCCATATGGTTTCTATGTGTTCAACTTTATTCTTAAAACTTCCCCTTCTCAAGCTCCTTTGTACTTTTTCTAATATAGAAAATACATTTTTTTTTATATTCATAACACTTAGGAGTGTGTTTATACAATGCATTGTTGGAATGTTTTGTCTTAATACAATAAAGATCTTCTGTAATCCTTTTGTTTAAACATCTAGTGGATACCTCTATGTAAAATTCAAAGCAAAAGAACAAACCACAATATACACTGTCCCTTGTGTCAAACAATTATAGACTCCATTAATGGAAATAGTTTTATTTAAGTGAGGTAATTCAACAAAGGGCCCTTCCAGAATGTATCTACAGGCATGGCAAGAACCACATTTGTACATCCTCTTATCCTTTGAACTAGGAAAGGGGGACAAATAACAAGAAGCATCAGTTTGCAAACATCTTTTTAAACTGAATGTATTTTTATAAACAACATTGGGTCTGTTACCTGTTGTTTTAACCAAATCAGAGTTCCCTCTCAAAATTTTCCAATGATTACTAATAATAGAAACAATACCGTTTCTGTCCACAGACATATCTAAAAAGCATGATAAACCATACGTGCCATTGTTGCTCTTGCTCTCACTAGATTTGAATATAAATTCATGAGATAAAATAGGTAAAAAATCTGTATATCTACATCTTTGAACTTCATCAGCTAATTCATCCAATAAACACTTAGTATACCCTCTTTCCAAAAAAAATATCGGTAATGACAATGACTTCCTTTTCAAAGCTAACATCTTCAGATGACATCCATGATGCCAGTATAAACTGCCCTTTTTGTATGTTGTTTTTCATAAATTTAGCTGACAAAAGTTCGAAGACGTAGATATACAGATTTTTTACCTATTTTATCTCATGGATTTATATCCAAATCTAGTGAGCACTCCAATAACAAGAGTAGGGGCAACAATGGTAGGTTGGGTTATCATGCTGTTTAGATATGTTTGTGGACAGAAACAGTATTGTTTCTATCATTAGTAAGAACTGGAAATTTTTGAGAGGGAATTCTGATTTGGTTAAAACAGTAGCTTACAGACCCAATTTTGTTTACAAAAATACATTCAGTTTAAAAAGATGTTTGCAAACTGATGCTTCTTATTATTTGTCCCCCTTTCCTCATTCATAGGATAAGGGGATGTACAAATGTGGTTCTTGCAATGCCTGTAGATATATTTTGGAAAGGCTGTTTGTTGAATTACCTCACTTAAATAAAACAATTCCCATTAATAGAGTCTAATTGTTTGACACAAGAGGTAGTGTATATTGTGGTTTGTTCATTTTACTTTGAACTTTACATAGGGATGTCCACTATAAGTTTAAACAAAAGGATTAAGGAACATCTTTATTGTATTGTATAAACACACTCTTAAGTGTCATGAATATAAAAAAATTTATTTTCTATTTTAGAAAAAGTACCAAGGAGCTTGAGAGGGGCTAGTTTTAAGAATAACATTTTTTGAGTGTATATAAGGTGAAGTTTTTTTCTGGAAATTTATTCTAATGAAGTCTCTTTGAGAAGAAAGTGACATTAAAGCAGTTTTTCACTAAGAGTGTGGTATTTGCTTCCTGTTGATCCTTATTCTGCATGTTTGTTGTTTTTTGTTTGATGTAAATGAAACCCCATTATTTTGTTTTTATTTATTGGTATGGATTTTCCTCACTGATTGGCATACACACTTGATTTGATAAAATTCATTTCAAAATATAAACATTTTATTATGCTCTGTTAACACCTGTCAAGATAAGCAAAGCATTTCCCTGATTCAAGTAATAGTTTTACTAAGTCAGCCATAAAGAAGTCAAGTTCATGATACCTCTTCCTTTTTGTTTACATTTCTCCCCAGATACATAGTTTTTTTTTGTTTAACATGTGCAGAAGGCTCCGTGGTTCTACAGCCTGAACTACCTGTATTGCCATGACCTACATTATGTAATTGTACGACTATATTTGCAAATTAAGGCCTGCCAAACTCAGGGAAAAATGTATATTTAACTGATACTTTGAACAACTGCAGGCACAACATACTACCAAATGCATCTGTACTTAATACAGGTATTGTCTGCCTTTTTTTCTTTGTCATCGTCCAATGACAAGCTTGTAATTTTACCCCAAGTCTGTCTATGAGTTATAAATGACATTTGTTGCAGTATACCACTGATAATGAGTCTCGGTGTAGTCCCACTACCTACAAGGTCTTATAGATTGTTTAATTCACACCCAGCATGGGGACTGCTTTTGTATTAGCTGCAATCTATCATACATTTGTCAGGTGTTACTACTAAAGGGGTAAGGGCATGTTTCCATTTCAAGTAACATGCAGTTGTAGCATTGACTAAGGGCTTACAGTCGTTGATGGATAATTTCTACACTGGAGACAGAAATATTTTATCTATTTATTATATCTGCAGGAGCTGTATCTGTCTAATAAAATGCTGCACATTCAAAGATCTTAGTATAGCAAATGAATAGTGTCGTGACCACTTGCCTTAGTTATGGCACCAAAACTGGAATTTACAAACCACACAGAAAATGTATTTTATTTTATTTCATTTATTTTACATTTGTTGACTGGGCTGGTCCAACTGGATATATGTCCATTTTCAGCAGAGACCCGGGGAGAAAAGCTCCAATGAACACAAATATTAGTTATTTTACATGACTGATTCTAAAACTACAGGTACATCTTTTAACAATTCTTTACAAGAATTTAGAAAAGTCGCTACTAATTCTAGAGTATCTTCCATATTGGCAATAGAGACTTTGTAGGAAAAGAAATCAATTACAATTATTAAATTCTCTTTGTATTCCATTCCTGAATTTTAAATGCAGATATGTTTGTAGTGCTTAATTTGTGCATTCAGTCACCTAACCAATTTATGTAACACTCATGATGGTGTATAGTAAAATTATTAACTCCTGAGTTAGTGCTGTTTAATTTTGTAGTAGTATATGTGATGTAATACTGTACTTATGTTCTCAATAATTTGTAGAATGAATTTCATATAAGTAAATGCTAGAAAGGCAACACTCTCTTTTTAGTACCACCATACACAACTTGCCTATTTCCTCCAATAAGTACGCAGTGTGCACTTTAGTATATCCTGTATTATTTGGTACTGCCACCAAATCTATTCCTAAAATGCACACTAGACCTCATAACCCAAGACAATCATCACACCATCCTATTTGCCTGGTTAAAAATGAGAAGAAAATAAAATTAAAGGCAGGGTTGGAAAGATTCATAGGCCTTTGTGTCTAGAAATGGTTGTAATTGGTTTGACGCATAAACATGGGGTGATGATCAATACACATGAGTAGGCTTACTTCTTGTACCTCTTTATGGAGGAAGTCCCTAGCTGAACAGTTACAAGCTGTTAAAAAGCATGAAAATGTCAAATGTCCTGAAATTGTAGGACAAAGAAACAATTCCTAACTTTCCTCTTACATGTATGTAAAATAATTATTTTGTATCTAAAGCACTGTAAATGGTATGAAACAACAGAAACAACTCAAATTCTGCAAATGATGAGCATTCATTTTCAGAAAATAATGATGCCCAATCACTATCTATGGGCATGAGTTGTCCTGCAAAATTACAGATTATTATAAAAAAATTCTACTTTTGACATCTGAATTGATGACAAACCTCTGCAAAAGTGTATTTTATGTTTTTTTTCTAATGATGGTGGTTTACTTGCTGGCATTGAGGCTAGGATAGAGTACAAAGTTGAGGGGGAAAGTGGGGATACTTTCCATGTCTTTTGGGTGATCATAAACCGATGAAGGAGATAGTTAAAAGGGGGAGATGGGCTTGATCAGCTCCTTAATATTATCCTACTGTTGTAGTCCACATGCATGTGATGGCTTAACACCGTGATGCATATTAAAAAGATTCATGTTCAAGGTATAGTCTGTAGATTGAGGAGGGTGTCTGCCTTAATACTCCAGTCAGCAGGATGGTGCTGGGCCAAGAGGTGCCACACTATAGTATATTGCTGGGCTTTTCAGGTTAATGCCTTCCTCTCTCAGTGTGCTGAATGATGTCACTAGGTGGGAAGTGAAACAAAAAGTGCAAGGATGCATGTCTTGTCTTCATATTGATAAGCTCTGCAGTGCCCACCTACACTAACAATAGCCACCTCCTCAGTCAATGAATGCCAGTGCCCATGAGGAATCATGATTATATACAAACCTCTGCATCTTCACCACATCTTCTCACATGCAAAAAGGATGAAGACATATGCCTCTTCAATCCTTTATATATCACCATTGGCTCTTCCATTGCTTTTATCTGGACTGTAGTCATGGATTTATTTTGGTATACCATAAAGCCAGTTTATAATCGGCATTGTTGCAGATGTGGTGGTATAGATGAAAATTGAACAAAAGATAACAGGTCTGTGGAGCCTTTGAAGCTGCGTTAAAATTTCTTACAGAAAAGTAACTGACATTTAGAAAGGAAGAAAATGTTTAGCAAATTAATGAGTTTGCATTGAAGGTCAAGTTGGACCTGCAGAGATTGATAACTGTAAAAGTTAAGTACACACTGACTGGACAGTGAAAGGGTGAAAGGGAGTGGACATAACAGAAAAGGGGAAAGGATAGATGCACAGAAGTCAGTTGATTACAGAAGAAACAGTGAAGATGTGGGCAGATGAAGAAATACTAAGGTAGTAGACAAGGGATTCTAGTTACCAGGCAGTTTGGCTGGACATGGAGGTAAGAATGTGTGTACTGAAGATATGGAGAGGTGGTAGGAAAAAGAAGGAAATATGTTGATTTAAAGGTCTATGAAGAAAGTGGGGTTAGGAGAGGAGATTGAAGAAGTTCTTTTAAATTAGTAGATTGATTTGTAGTGCAGCAAATGGACTGGATATTTTATGAGCAACCAAATAGTATGATTCTATTGCCAGAACTGGACTGAGAAAACTGGTAAAAATTATACAACATTTCCATGAGTCAACAGAAATGTGTTGACAGATGAGATGTAGTAAAGTGTCAGAAAAGGAGCCATAATTTAATTGATAGAGGAGACAAACTGTTAGTGGAAGAGTGTGATAGGAGGGTAAACTTCCATGGGAACAAAAAATGAGAATTACAACTGGATGGATTGCGATGTTGTGACTGCTAATAAATATGGATAAATGTGGAAGATTTCTAATGTAACTGTTGATGGAAGGTTCTGGGATGTATGTGTTTTGGGGTCTATATTATATGTTCGAAGAGACTTTTCTTCAAACATATAATCATTGACCCCTAAAGAGCAAATGCTCTAAAGTGTGAATGGCCATGTCAGCAAATTTTTTCCTTGGGGGGGAAAAATTCAGTTGGCCGTTATCAGGAATTGCCCTTTTCCCCCAATGTAGAGTGACCTAGGAGGTGGTATATTTAGTTGGGGGGTGTGAGGGTGAAGCCCCCCACTTGATTAGGGTTTTGAAGTTTGTATTTTTTTGTGTACAGCCCCATGAATTTTTTAAACGAGGAAAAACATTGTGGATGTGGCCATTCGTGCTTTAGAGCATTTGCTCTTTAGGGGTCAATGATTATATGTTTGAAGAAAAGTCTCTTCGAACATATAATATAGACCCTGAGTTTTGCTGGTGGATGTAGGTGGCTAGGTAATGAAATTTAGTGAAGGAAAGAAGGGGAACTTCTTTCTTTTAAGCAAGATGACGGTAGGTTGACATCATTGTTCATTCTGATCTTGGTATGTAACAGAAAGATGAAGAAAAAAATTAAGAGATTCTGTTTGCTTTGAAAGAAGGAAAATAGAGAACTGGAGCATTTGAAAGGAGAAACAGTTTAAAGAGGAAAACATTAGGATGTGTAAAATGATGTTTTGAAAGGGAGAGGGTTATGAAGCATTTCGGGGGAACAGAGAATGAATGAATGAATGAATGAATGAATGAATGAAAATGATAGTGACAGAATGGCATAGTTGTAAAAGAGTGGAGTGGGAGTAGAGGAGGAGAGTGTGAAGAAACACTAGGGGAATCTTGAAGGTAGAACAGGTTGTGAGAACGAAAGCAAAGGATAGGAAAAAAAAGGCAGAAATTAAAGTGTGCAAAGGTATTAATGTAAAGATAATGTTCTTTCTGCTGTTGCTGGCTGTTTTAAATTGTATGATTGTGGTAGGTAAAGCATTGAGATCATGTTCAGGTCTCCTACTTCTTCATTCAAAATAAAAATGTATATATTGGTGTATAGCTTATGTCAAGAAACGTAAAAATCATCAGACTTCATAGTTGAATTTTTACGGGTGAAGTGCATAGTTGATAACTTGCTTTAGTTTCTTTGTTGCATCTGGTAAGCCTAAAGAAAGAGAAGGCAAATGAGAAATATCTAGGATCTTAATTCAAAAAATGCATGTATATTTTTATCAGTTTGTATAATACACTAATAATATATTTTATAACATCCAAGAAGTAAATGAAAGACATCCTGAAATGACAACGGTGATACTCTCTAACCATCACAGTTTCAAGTTGCTATCTGTGAAGGACAAAGTATTATCACACATTGTTATAAACTATTGTGTTAGCATGAAGTAAGAGAAGAATAGGAACAACTGATCAAAAACACAACTCAGCAACACCCAGGACATTTTATTCAGTTGTTGCTTACTGTGATATAAGAAAGGAGGGCTTATTTAGTATAGTAAATGCCAAAATACATGCAAACAGGTAAAAAAGTTAATACGTTTTAGTTATATTTTTAACCAGTTGTTGTATGGCTCTACAACATATGGAGACATATTTATATTAGGGCTCATATTGACAAAATCCTTAATTATACTGAATTCAGCTGATATGATGCCAAGGGTCAAGGCAGCAATGCAAATTAAACAAAAGAAATTCAACAGAATAACGTCTAAGTAGAAAAATGTAAAAAAAAAAAAAATGAGGTTCTACCCCCAAACAATATAGAGAAAGTATCAACAGATTCAAGTAAAGTTTATTTTGACATTATCAAAAAACATGTAAATAATATCCTTTAGACCCTGCACAATGAAAATACCTAAGCGGATTCAGTAGTGAGTTTTAATCTAAAGTACTGATCACAGATGTGCATCTTAAGTCCCACCCATACTTTATTTAACATTTGTTGACTGGGAAAGTCCAACTAGGACAGAGCATATTTTCAGTGGAGGCCTAGGGAAGAAATACTCCAGACACATGTCTTTGGAATATGAGAGGAAACTGGAGTACCCGGAGGAAGCCCACACAAATGCAGGAAGGAAATGCAGACTCCACACAGAAGGCACCCCAGCCAAGAATTGAACTAGAGAACCTCTTGCTGTGAGGCAACAATGTTAACCATTGCACTACTGTGCCACCAACTTAACACACCTTTTAAACTGTTATTCTATTGTTTTTGATATATTAAAATAGCTATTTTACCAAGTGCTTTAATTACTATTCATTCTGTTGTGTCTATCATCTTCTACAGTCTTCTACCATACATAATGCCTCATCTGAAAAATCATGCTTCATTCTGTAGCAAGTCATAGGTGTAATATAAGATTAGATTGTTCTAGGTATGTGAATCCATGACAATTGGAGTCCTGCAGTCCAGTGTTGACTATAAAGGTCCTGAGACTATCTCTAAGTGCCATCATCTTCAGCTCTCCTGTTCAAAATAAAAGTGTAATAGGTTCCCAGGGTCCTGTTTTTCTGCATAATCCATAACTGTATTTATTTGTATAAGAGTTTTCAATAATTTAAAACATTATTACATATCAAATTATTTTATATATAAGTCAATATTAATAATTTAAATTCCAGAGTCATCAATTTTCATTTATTTTTAAGAACATGTAACTATCTTAACAAATAATTAGTTTTCCAAATCTTAAGCAATTTTCAAAACCTGTAACAAATGTTATAAATAATTACATTTTCTCCATTTCAGTGTTCAGCCTCACTAATTCAGATGTTCACTATAGTAAATGTACTGGTGGTCAAAGATAAATGCAATCATAAATAATATAAAGCTGGATACTTCTTGTTACATGATTTCTTCAAGGACAGGCTAAACCCTTTAGCTAATATTGGTTTCATGGAACACATTGATGTTATAGTACTTCATTCTTCTGAAAATAAAAATAATATACTAGACTGTGTTAGCATAACTATTAATATTGGTGGTCTATAGAACCCAGTCACTGGCATTTTCAGAACACTTAGATCAGGCATAAATGATTTCTTGAAGGGGATCAATTTAATCTACTCAATAGGTGAATAAAATATAATAATAGGGATGTCAATTGGCCCAGCATGGAATAATGAAAAATAAACTCCTCAAGAATTATTCTATAAGTATTTCAATACATTTTATCAGAAAACTATTTAAAACAACAGGAGATAATGTGTTGGATACCATACATATTGCACAAGTTTGTAAAGATGTAGACTGTTATTTGTTACTACCTGTCACTGTCAGTAATTGTTTTGTGGTAGCAGCCCTAACTGGTTACACCAGTGCCAGTTTACACTAACACCGAATCAATACAATGAGTCAGTATAACTTCAAATTAAAAAAAAATACAGAACGATGCTTAAAGATTTTCCCCAGAAATAATTCTTTGATAGTAAAGAAACATATAATGAAACTAAACTTTTTGATGGAATGTATTCCTAGCTTAAAACAAAAAAAGCAAGCTGGTGTTAAGAAGGAATGCTTCCTTTTTACTGATAATCAGGTTCATGACGTATTTGCTGATGTTAAGAGCAAAATCAGCTTTTAAAAAATGGAAACTAGCACAAATCAAATGAAAAAAAGTAAAAATAAACAAATATAGACAGAAGGGTAAAATTTAGTGCAGGAAGTGATCAAAATAAAAGGCCATTCCTAGTTTACTTAAGTGTTTGTTTTAAAGGGATCAGTTCAACCTAAAATAATGAATCTAGTACTGCTATGTTATTTGCTTATCATTGTGTCACTTCTTGTGGCACTTAAATTCACTTTGAAGTATAAAACAAGAAAAGCTAGAGGATCACAGTTTTAAGCAGACAGATGAGGAAACTGACATACTGTTTGGTAGGCAGGACTGTACCAATTCCTCTGGAGAGGATAACATCCCAAATGTAGATTTAAATATGATAAAGCACTCCTTGTCAAAACCTTTGAGCATGCTGTAAATATGCAGAGACTGCAGATGAAGGGAAGTTTGCAAAAGTTAAACTGATATGCAAAGAGAAGGGTCCAAGCAAAAATATCAACAGTTAAACGCCAATTGGTTTATTGAGCAATTGGGGTGATTGCGGAGATGCTGAGCTTAATAAACTTATTGGAGAGACTGGAGACAATCAGCCTGTTCAAAATTTATCGGCATGCATTCACAGAGGACATATCAGTCATGATATGCAAGCAGTTATTTTGCCATAAGATAACAGTGACAATAGAAGCAAACATTCAGCAAACATTGTATATACATTAACCTTTCAAAGGCTCTTCATTGTGAAAATCATGAACGAAAGTTATCCATACAGGCATATCTAGGTACCTTCTAAGGGAAATAGTAGCATAACTACAGAAGAGAAAGTGGCATGCTGAGTATAAATTTTGGCACAGAAATGTCACGGTATATGATAGTTTTGTGCCACATGGATTGATTTTGTAAGATTATCTGTTTAGTTTGTACATATGTGGTATAAAAATTCCAAAAGACATGCTTTATTGTCTATAAACTGATGATCTGAAACTCGATCAATATATAGGAAAACTGGATGATCAAGTGAAACAACGATACCTAGAAGTATGTTACAGTCAAGCTATGGCAAGTGATATTAATACAAACAAAACTAAATATATGATCTTTGCTTACAGTGCCATTTTAGAATTTACAGCAAGGAATTAGCACATATTTCTTTATACCCTGGTGTACAAGTAGATGATAGGTAAATATCAGTTTATCACATGGCAATGCAAGAAGAATGTACTAAGTGTGTATGATGTGTCAGAAGACATTAAGTCCAGGAGCAGAGAGGTGAGATTAATGATTTACAATAGTCTAGTATGGCCTAAAATTGCCTACAGTAACCATCTGTGCTTTGTAGAGAGAATACAGAGTAAATACTAAAATGATCAGAGGTTTGGAAATGATGCCAAATGTCAACAGGGTGTTGCATTTGAGATAATTTTCAGTGAATTACAGGCAAAAGTATAGGAATATGATTCTAGGATTCAGGTCTACAAGGCCAGAGAAGATCTAAACATTTGAGAGTGCTTCAGTTTGATAAAAGGGGAAGTATGCATCACATTAGGGTAGTAACAATATTTAGGGAAACCAATAAAACTATAAAGTGTTTTTCTGAGAACTTCTGATGTAAAGAACTGTGAAAGTCTAGAAAGAGTTAAGACAGCTTTTGATGAATTTCATGAGGAAACATATTATTATGAAAAACAGGTGGCAAATGTTTTGAGCCTATGCCAGAAATAATCATGTATTATATCAATAAACTGGCTGGTTTATAACTGATGATATGGTCCTTTGTAGTCTGGCATCATCTAAAAGTGATGAAGATGTGTGAATTTTGGGGGTGGCAGGCACAGATGCAAGATTAATTTGCAGGCAGCTGGTTTGGGAAAGCTGATTCAGTATAGATGAAGAAAGATGGAGGGACAGAACAGCCAGCATGGGGGAGGTTGATAAATGGCTCAGGAAGATAATGGAAGGAAATCCTACCACTACACAGCATGACTTTTAACTGCTATGATTTATGCACAGAACTACCAGGGTTGGCCTTAGAGTAGAGTTAGGAGTAGAGTTAGAGTTAAGGAGTAGAGTTGGTAAAGGTGGATGAGTTTAAATACTTGGAATCAACAGTTCATAGTAATAGTGACTATGGAAGAGAGGTGAAGAAGAGAGTGCAGGCAGGGTGCAGTGGGTGGAGAAGAGTGTCAGGAGTGATTTGTGACAGACGGGTACCAGTAAGAGTGAAAAGGAAGGTCTACAAGAGGGTAGTGAGACCAGCTATGTTATATGGGTTGGAGACGGTGGCACTGATGAAAATGCAGGAGTCAGAGCTGGAGGTGGCAGAGTTAAAGATGTTAAGATTTGCACTGGTGTAATGAGGATGGACAGGATTAGAAGTGAGTATGTTAGAGGGTAAGCTCAGGTTGGACAATTTGGAGACAAAGCAAGAGAGGAGAGATTGTGTTGGTTTGGACATGTGTTGAGGAGGGATTCTGGGTATATTGGGAGGAGAAGAGGAAGGCCTAAGATAAGGTTTATGGATATGATGAGAGAGGACATGCAGATGGTTGGTGTGACAGAGCAAGATGCAGTGGACAGGAAGAAATGGAAACAGATGATCCAATGTGGTGACCTCTAACAAGAACAGCCAAAAGAAAAAGAAGAAGAAGATGACACCAAGATTGGTCCTAGCAAATGCACGGTCTAATCTGGACTATTTTGGTGCCCCACTCCAGCTGACTATCTACAACCATAACCCCATCCTCAACCCCCTGACCTTTGGGACTTATGATTATTTCAGATTAGGTATCCAAATTATAAACTACTCAAATGTATTAAAACCAGAACACTATCTTTATTTAGCAGCTTAGATATTGTAAAACAAAACAAAAAAAAATATGTTAAGACAGAAAGGAACTATCAACCTGTCTTAATAAGTTAAATACTCTACACCTACATAACCATCTTTAGGAGATGCAAAGAACACTGAGTAGACACAGCTACTCTGAAGGTAGCTCATTTGAAACATGAAACCTGATAACATTTTCTGCTAATCACACCCCCCCCTCATCAATGTCTATGGATTTAAGGAAATGTGGGACAAATGAGTTAGTGGGGATAAGCTTAATGATGGTGTGGAGACTGGGTGTCCAAAAAGAGCATGAATATTTTCTACATTCCATTATATAATGTAATTTTCAGTTTACCATTTTAGAAAGGTTCTAGTCATATCATGCACCTGCTCTGAATTGCTGAATTTTCTTTCCAAATTAGTTCTCATACCTTGATAGACAATATGTTTTCACAAAACAACAGTGCTTTTGAATTTGCTCAGAATGCTCAGCAGCAATAATAATAATACTGATGATACTACATCTGCTGCTACTACTACTAGTAATCATAAGAATATAGAGGATTATGAGAAGGTTGCCGATCCTGACTTATTATGCATTCAAGACATGGATGCCAAGAACTTCACCTTGCAAGCAAAGCTGAAGAGGTGACTCTTGGCATCCATGTCAAGAACACATAGCAGTAGGTTAGGATCAATGACCCAATGAGAATTCTTTGTAGTGCATGGAGATTTATCTGCTCAGTGTTCTAGTAGTTACAGTAAAAAAATGATAATGTTAAGTCTCTTGCCGTCTTTCAGAGCTATAAAGCACTTAGTGAGCGCTGTCAGGAAGGCAGTGTAACACAGTCCCTTACATTTTCACTAAGCTTCCATGACTCTCAGCTGTCCAGGTTTTCACAGAATGTCCAGATTTTTGATTCATATATTTGGTCTCTTCCTCATAAAGTCCACACATTTCAAAAGTAAGTAAAGCAAAGTATTGAGGATTTGAGATATAAAATTATGCCATACATTTGAATTTCAGATTTTGTATCCTTCAGAAGATGCAGGCATCTATAAGCACTTACACGAGTGCATGGATTGTGCTATCCCTAACAGAACCAAGATGCTATCCTCCAAAAAAGGAAGCCAATCTGGTGGTCTTCAGCCATAAGCAAACTCTACAACAGAAGAAAGAAACCATTGCAAAAAAGAGTAAAATCCCACGATTGGAGGAACTCCCTGGTCAGCCTCATAAGAAGCTGAGATCTCTCATAAAATCCTCCAAAGCTAGTTATGAAAACAAAATTGCCACTGATTCTAAAGACAACCACAAAGCATTCTATAGCTATGTCAAAATTCTCAATGACAACACTCAGATCTGCTCTGAGTTACAGCACAATGACACTAAATATACAGAACCAACTGATATTGCCAACATCCTGGCAGATAGGTTCAGTGCTAACTTTACCCCCTCTCACCCCCTAAAGGGCCCATCTTTATACCAGAAGAATGCAAAGTTCCTGTAATCATGGCTGCACAGGTAAAAACCTCACTCTCCAAAGCCAAGAACACAGCATCCATGGGACCTGACAACATCCCAGGATGCCTTCTACATGAACTACAGAATGAACTGGCACACCACCTAAGTACCATGTTCAATCATAGCCTCACCTCAGGCTTTGTGCCCATTGAATGGCGCACCGTGACAGTTAGCCCACTCCGCAAAGTGGGGGCCACAACAGACCCCGGGAACTACCGCTCCATTAGCCTGACGAGCCTCGTCTGCAAGGCCATGGAACGTATCATCATGGAGCTCATAAACAAAGACATTGGAGATCTCCAAACTCTGGACCCCACACAGTTTGGGTTTGTAAAAGGCAGATCATGTCTCCTAAACCTGATAGATTTCTTTGAAGTAGTCACCAAAGCCATAGATGAGGGTAAGGTGGTTCACACAGCCTATCTAGAGCTTGCCAAGGCATTCAACATCATCCCCCCACTCTGGAATTATAGATAAACTCACTAAATTAGGTATAAATCCCTATGTCACAAGATGGCTTGCCAACTGGCTTACTGACAGAACCCACACTGTGAAAGTAGCAGACTCCAAATCAAACTTCAGACCAGTGACAAGTGGAGTACCACAGGGTTCAGTCCTGGGTCCTCTCCTGTTTGGTATCTACTTCTCTGAAGTACAGGCTAACTCAGAAGGTTTTTGGCTAACTAAATTCTCAGATGACTGCAAACTAGGAGCCATAATCAAAACTCCTAATGATGTGGACATTCTACAAAAGGGCCTCACTGAGACAGATGCCTGGTGTCAAAGACATGGTATCAAGCTCAATGCCAAAAAGTGCATTGTCATCCCCTTTGGTAAAAACTCTGTACCCATGAACTGCAACATAGGCAGTAGTCTACTTAACACCAAAAGTGTGATAAGAGACCTTGGGACACAGGTGGACAGTAGTCTCTCCTTTGATAATCACATCGCCACAGTGGTCAGGAAATCCTTCTACGTGGCACACCTCATCACAAAAGGTTTCTCATCCAGAAAAAAAGAGGTCATTGTTCCCCTCTACTCATCACTTATTAGACCCATTATAGAGTACAATGCCTCTTTTGGTATGTACCTCACAAGACATCTACAACAACTGGAAAGGCTGCAAAAATACCTCACAAAGACGATTACTGGCCTCAAACAGATGCCTTACGCAGACCGTCTCAAAAAACTCCAGCTTTACTCCGTCGCATATCGCCTACTCAGATGCGATCTCTGCCTAACATACAAAGCTATGTCAAACCTAGAGCTGTTGGACATGCTCTACTTAAAGAAATCCCAATCCCTCCGAGCTACACAGTCTAGGGACCTAAACCTTGTCACCACAATAAACAGAACATGATGGAGGGATAGATTCCTGTCCCAGAGACTTCCCATACTCCGGAACAGACTACCTATCTATGTCAAACAGAGCTCCTCATTAGCACTCTTCAAGAAAAATCTTGATGATTGGATGGGTAATAGGAAATTCACCCCGGGGATCACTTCTGTGGTTCTGCTTGACAGGGGCAAGGGAAAATAATTTTCTTGGGTGGTGAAAGCCAGGGTTCCTTTTTGGCTAGGCTTGTATAGACCCTAGGGCCAATAGCCTAGTACCTACCTATGAACCTATGAACCTAAATACACAAGCTGTTAATCTAGTAATTTTCTAAGTTCATAACAGGAAGTCAGGGACACATTACCAGTACAGACAGCAGGCAGAAACAACTCTTATTTTGCCGCTGTCATTTGCTGATCAATTCTTGCAGATCTTACTGCCTAGCCCAAGACCTTACCTTAACAACTTAAGAAAAAGGTGCTGAGGTGCTTAACATCATTTAAGATTTGGTCTCACACCTCTCTAGTGCTTAACTGATTTGTCTTTTCCAAATATCAGTGTGTAATCACTGTGCTCCATGCGCTACAATAATGTTAGGCATCTCCTCAGAAACAACATCTCTCACACACGGCTCCATGTTTAACATTTCCAATTTTTTTTTTATTGTTCAGCTATTTGCAAATCTGAGTTAGTGGGCTAATATCTGCAGATGATTTCCAGCCATAGCTCAGGCCACAGGAACATCAGTAATGTTTACATGCAGGTATAATTTAAAGAAGCCAGGAAGTGACATGTTTAGCAGTAATGAAGAAATTAGGATGCCTTAAGGAAAGCCATGTGGATATAGGGAGATCATGCAAAACCCACAACATTTGTTCACCTTTCTGTATTGTATTTCCACCCAAAAGTCCTCCTCATTCCAATCTAACCATTTTCTATTTGCAATTTTCTGCTTACCCCCCAGCCACTCACCCACCCTTGTATGGACTCTGAAACAATGGTGTCCTCATTTTATGAGCCAAACTGCTTCTGCTGTTTTTTTTTTATCTTTTGGCAAAGTGGAATCATTTTTGTATCTACTTCTTTCCACTCAATGCACACATGGCATGCTGCATTTTCTGGGATTATTTTGCTCCTACTTCATGTTCTGTAAGTGTTTACTTGCCATACTATAAAACTAGTATCATTCAGTCTCAGGATTTAGTAATAAGAATTTACCTCAAGTCACAGTACCTGTTCATTGTTTTGTTTGTACTTACTAGTGTGTATTTTCATATTGGCTGAGGCTGACTACCCACTGCTTTTAAAATAATTATATTAATTAGCAAGCAATCATGAACCACACATCAGCAAGTTAAGACAAACAATACAGAATCCCACAGTCAGTCTTCAAATTAAACCCAGTCTTATTTTCTTCCATGACAGCAACTTCAATGATGCACAAAAGCAAATCGTTAATTCACTCCCAGTTTTTGGTTGAAGACCTGCTGAGCTCTTAATAACAGCATCTGACTACCTTGTTGGCATGAGCAGCTAACACGTTCAGTTATGCAAGTAGCAGAAACTGCAGTATTAATAATAATTAACTTGCACTAGTGCCATTCATGACAGGAAATGTACCTGGAGATTCATTAAGAACACCAGCGTGACCTGCATGGCCCATAGTAAAAAGGCCCTGCTATAGTGGTGCAATATTTTGTGATGCATAGACACATTAACTGCAATGAGGATCATTACTGGCTAATTTGCATGCCTATGAACCACAGTTAACTACCACAAAGTGCAGACAAGCACCCCCCATGGTAATTAACTGAGGCAGTCCATTATATAATCATAGATACTCCTTAGTCACTCCCCCCCAACAAGCACACATAAACAAGCACACAAACCATCTACCCCTTACCTGTCCCTGTAGCCATCATATCCACAATGTCTTCTTTTCTCTAACCAGGAAACTCAAAGATGATGATGGGCAGTCCATAATGCCAAACATTAAAATTTCACACACATGCTGCCTATGAGGTTAAGAGGTAAGCCTAATATTTTCCATCCCTCTCCCTTATCTGTCATGACCTGTTGCATACATCACATAAGAGAAGAATGACACAATATAAAGAGAAGAAAGAGCTGCACTACTGCAAACAATACTTATAAATGGTTGTGTGATCATTCATTGCATTAAATTGGTAAGCGTTACATGTACAAACAATTGAGAGTATACAAGCGTTATATGTCTTTATGATGCTGTGGTGGAAAGGGGACTTGTTTATATGCACAATGATTTTCATTTCTACTGCAAAGCTGTTTCTGTGGCAAAGAGAGATTAGACACCTTTACTGTGTTAGGTTCAGTGGTCTGACAATTCAAATCCAGAGTTATGTGCAAATCTGTAATGTGTGTTAAAATGTATTTTGTAATTTTTTTTCTTTTTTTTATAAAATTAATATTTGACCAGCATGCAGCTAAGCCCAAACACTGAAATTTTAATGTTAAGTTACTTGTATAATTATGACTGCATAAATTACAGCTGTAAATCAAGTGTGTGTATAACACACCTGATAAATCTGATGCACTACACAGTATATAGTATCGGTAGATTATTGTTCAAGTCCACATTTATCTTTTGATGTTGAAGGCTAATAAACACTTGTTACCAGAGTAATGCATGTTTAGCTTTGCTTGTCACATTTCTGTATTGCTTACTTTCATGAAAACACTGTCTAAAAGTCCAGACAACAAGCAGACATTGTCAATTTCAAAAAGGGCACAATGTTCCCTCTTTTGCTTTCCATCACACAAACTTGTAAAGCATCGTTGCATGATAGTCCACAGCAGCTTCAGGTCCAGAACATGTGCAAACAACAGGCAGACACTAGTTAGTTTCAGAAAGGGTACATTGTTGCCTCTGTTCTTTACTATTATGCAAATCTGGCAGTGTGCAACAGTCAACAGTACCTGTAGGTATAGAACACCTGCATACACCAAGAATACACTTGCCAGTTTCAAAATGGATGTATTATATTGTGTAATTTCCTAACCTGCAAGCATGCTAAGCAGTGTTGTTTGGTGGTCAGCACACATACATTGTAATGAATGTGAAAATATACACCTGTTGCCTATTTTTTCTATGGCAGCAGGTGTAAGTTAAGGACTATAATACAGGTGATCCTGGGTTCTAATACAGCAAAGGGCAAAACTTTATTACTGCTATTTCAGTTTACTTTATATAAAAATTAACATTAGAAAATAATTTTTGAAATCCCGCCCCTTCAACTATTTAAATTTATTGGCCATCCTACTGTATTCCATAGTACCAGAATACAAAAGTGACCACCCCTTTCAATCCATCTTGCTGTTTTAAAATTAGTAACTCTCCACTAAACCTTAACTTTTTAAACAGGTAAAACTTGTTACCTACTTTTACATCTAACTTCTCTAGTGCACACTGCAGTGTGCATTTTTTTTTATCTTACCTTTAAGCATCCCTGTGACTAGCGATTGCTTTAATACCTGCTGGAAAGCATTAGGAAGCCTTAAACTGATACAAGCACTCAACTCTCCTTGTTAATAAGGAGAAATTAATAGTAGGCACTAAACACCCTATAATTGCAAAGTACCTTGCTAAGGTAAGGGAAACCAGCTCCTGTACTCTACAAAAAAAAAAAAAAAAAGCACCAAACCAGGCATGTCCGAGGGTCAGCTTCTGGTGATTTCTCCTGTCCACCTGGTGAATCTGGGCATACCTGGGCAATGCAGCAATTGCCTCATGTACACAGACAACCCTGTCCTCCTATCACCCAACACTACAAACTGTGAGAGATGCACTTACATAGCCAAAATTGAAGCAAAGCTCTCTCCACCCAAGATTGTGCTAGACATTCAAGAGGAGAAGGTTAACACCCACACTACACCTAAAGCAACACATAGCCCTTCTAAATTCACACCACCAACACCCACATATAGCAACACTAAATCCACATATGCAGAGGCCCTTAACTGTAACCTGCCCAAGCAGCAAGGACCTCTGAAGCTGAAACGCAAACAAACACCAATCACAACCAAAGTGTCACATAGTTCACAACACCAGTGTGCCACCCAGCAACAGCCCCTAAGGCAAGACAACGTACCTAACACTTTAGTCATAGGTGACTCTATGGTCCAGCACACTGATGTCCCACTCAACAGGTTGAACAAGGAGAAAATTACAGTCAGCTGCCTGTCGGGTGCCAGGATCCGCCACATAATGCATGCACTCAAGTCACTCCACAACAAGTACAAATATGACTCTGTCATTGTCCATGTTGGAGTGAATGACTTGAGACGTACCTCCCTGGACTACATGAAAACAGACATGGAAGAGCTCTCGGATCATGTGGCCCAGGCAGGTATGACCCTAGCCCTGAGTAGCATCCTGCCTTTGCCCAGAATGATACCACAATATAAGGACAAAATGATTGACTTCAACAATTGGCTAAGCTTCTGGTGTCATTCAAAGGGGATCCAGTATCTGTCTGCCTGGGACAACATGATCGATAGACCACAATGCTTTGCCAAAAATGGTCTGCACCTGTTGCCCCCGGGATTCAGGTTACTGGCTAAGGCTCTTGCCACCCCTATAGTGCCTTTTTAGGCAAAGTTCAAAGGACAAAACCACCACCATAACAGGTACAAGCATGCAAAATCTGAAGGTAATGCTACTCAATGCTAGAAGTCTAAACCTCAAAATGCACTCTCTTGAGGCACTCCTAAAAATGGAGAACATCGATATCTGTGCAGTAACTGAGACCTGGTTCAAGGCTCCAGAGAGCACCCCTGCAATACCAGGCTACAACTCTTACCACACTTTTCGGCCACCAAACCAGGACCAAAACACTAAAGGTGGATGAGTGTCAATATTCACCAAGGATATTCACAGCACCAGGCTAGTTGCCCAACACAATGCATCTGAAATTTTCCAAGTGCAACTAACACTAAGTAAGACTGCAATCCAAATTGTAGCTTGCTACAGATCCCCCACCATACCCCAAGATTCTCACTACACCTTTCTAAACATACTGGAAAATATTAAGATAGAACCAAACACCCTAATACTGGGTGATTTTAACTACCCTGCCATTAACTGGGAAAACTGCTCATGTACCAACAACTTTGCCCAACGGTTCTTGGAAATCATAAATTCCAACGCCCTTGATCAACTAATCCATAGTCCCACCAGGGGCTCCAATATCCTAGACCTGGTCATTACCAACGTGGGAAATTGATGCTCCACATCTATGGTCACCCCCTCGTTAGTCAGATCTGACCATAAGATAATCACCCTTAACATCCACATCCCACCCCCACCCCCCAGTAAGGAAACCTCCATAAAAAACTTCTCCAAAGCCAACTTCATGCTACTCAAGTCAGAAGTGACAAACTTCATGACACCTATGCAGATGGGAACTGAAAGTTCAACTGCTGAATCCTACACTAAGGCACTGTACGAGCACATCCACTCATGCATGAATCGTGCCATCCCAAATAGAACCAAGATGCTCTCATCCAAAAAAAAGGAAGCCAATCTGGTGGTGCCCTGCCATAAACAACTTTACAACAAAAGGAAGAAACTGTTGCAGAAAAGAGGAAAATCCCAGGATGCAAAAAACTCCCTTACCAGCCTCAGTAAGAAACTGAGATCCCTCATAAAATCCTCCAAAGCTAGTTATGAAAATAAAATTGCCAAAGATTCCAAAGACAACCACAAGGCATTCTGTAACTATGTCAAGAATCTAAATGGTAATGCTCAGATCTGCTCTGAGCTACAACAGAATGGCATTAAATATACTGATCCCAAGGATATTGCCAATATCCTGGCAGATCGATTCAGTGCCAACTTCACACCCCACTCACCCCCTAAATGGCCCATCTCAATACCGGAAGATTGCCAAATTCCGGTAATAACTGCCACATAGGTAAAAAAATGCACTCTACAAAGCTAAAAATACAGCATCCATGGGACCAGATGACATCCCTGGCTGTGTACTACATGAACTACAATATGAACTGGCACCTCACCTAAGTGTCATGTTTAATCATAGCCTCACCTCAGGTTTTGTGCCCACTGAGTGGCGCAGAGCTACAGTTATCCCACTCCACAAGGGGGGATCCACCTTGGATCCCAGAAACTACCGTCCCATCAGTCTGACAAACCTTATCTGCAAAGCCATGGAGGGTATTATCATGGAACTTATAAACAAAGACATTGGCAACCTTCAAACACTGGACCCCACCTAGTTTGGGTTTGTGAAGGGCCGATATTGTCTCCTAAACCTGATTGACTTCTTTGAATCAGTCTCCAGAGCCACGGACAAGGGTAAGGTGATCCACACAGCCTATCTAGACCTTGCCAAGGCCTTTGACACCATCCCCCACTCTGGAATCATAGATAAACTTACTAAGCTGGGCATTAATCCCTACGTCACCCAATGGGTTGTTAACTGGCTTACTGATAGAACCCACACTGTAAAAGTAGCCAACTCTAAATCCAGCTCCAGACAAGTGACAAGTGGAGTACCTCAGGCTTCAGTCCTGGGACTGCTCTTGTTTGGCATCTGCATCTCTGAAATACAGGCCAACACTAAGGGACTCTGGCTAACAAAGTTCGCAGATGACTGCAAACTGAGAGCCATTATTTAATCCCCAAATGATGTGGATACTCTACAAAAGGGCCTTACAGAAACAGATGCTTGTTGCCAGAGCCATGGGCTCAAGCTCAATGCCAAGAAATGTATAGTTATCCCCTTTGGGAAAAAACATGTACCCGTGAATTACCATATAGGTAGCAGTACACTAAACACCGAAAGTGTGATAAGAGACTTAGGGACACAGGTGGGCAATGATCTCACCTTCGATAACCACATCGCCACAACAGTCAGAAAATCCTTCTATGTGGCACACCTCATAACTAAGGGCTTTTCATCCAGAAAAAAGGAGGTCATTGTCCCACTGTACTCATCCCTCATTAGACCCATTATAGAATACAATGCCCCATTTGGTATGTACCTCTCAAGACATCTGCAACAACTGGAAAGGCCGCAAAAATACCTCACTAAAAGAATCACATGCCTAAAGCAGATGCCCTATGCTGACCACCTTAAAAAACTCCAGCTATACTCTGTCACATATCGTCTACTCAGAGGTGATCTCTGCTTAACATACAAGGCAATGTCAAACCCAGAGCTGTTGGACATGCTACACTTAAGGAAATCCCAATCCCTCAGAGCCACACACTCTAGGGATCTAAACCTTGTCATCACAATAAAAAAAAAACATGTTGGAGGACCAGGTTTCTGACCCAGAGACTCCCCAGACTCTGGAATAGATTGCCCATACATGTCAAGCAGAGTGCCTCTTTGGCCCTCTTCAAAAGGAACCTTGACGATTGGATGGGAGAAAGGAAATTCACCCTGGGGATCACGTCAGTCGCCCTGCTAGACAGGGGTCCAGGAAAGTAAATAGTGTGGTAGAAATAGCCAGGGAATTGTTATGGCTAGGCTTGTATAGGCCCTAAGGCTGATAGCCTAGTACCAACCTATGAACCTATAATTACACATAGAAATAACTATATTTAGCAAGTGCACTGAGCATATGCAGGATATAATTTATGTATTAAATGTGTAACTGTGTGCATTAGTAGAATTGTGGTTCTACAATTAAACTATTATTTTCTGAACTTTCATGTCACACACATATATGGTTAAACACTTAACTCTTTAATGTATATATTTAACTAATGAGTATGTCAAACAAATAAGGTCTCAGTTGTAATGAGCACTCTGCCCAGTAATGACTGTAAGAAATGCACTTCAAACCTTACCTTCTTTTTGGCAAATGGTATAAGTTAGTGCTTATAATGCAGCTGAGCCAGGGTTCTAATTCAGTACCCTCACAATCTTATTAATGCTTGTCCACTCAATTAAAAAAAAATAAAACATAATTGTAAATAACAATAACTATGTATTGCACTGAAGTTCATGTGAATCATATGTGTGACTCTAGGTATAATGACAATTAGACTTCTGTAATTATCATTTTCTTTTCTGGCCTTGGATGGACTTCACACTTCAATAATAGTCACACATGAATGTATAAACCAGGACCTTGTCAGGTCACACACATACACACTTAACCCCTCACTCTGTCCTATGTATATATAATTAATTAGCATATCTGAAAGGCACTTCTTCTGCAGCAAGGATGAAAAAACACCTATGTGGAAGAATGATATGTCTATTTTGTATATGTTTGAATCTCACATTGTACAAATGAATTAGTGTGCAAATACACCAAAAATGTGTCAGGTCATAAAAAGTATATCCCTAATACATGCCTGCAAAGTTAAATCAATTAACAGTTACAGCAGCATCCAAAGCAAAAAGTAATGACATTTTCATATAAAGTATGTATTTAGAAATACTGATGACTGCATAAGCATGTAACTCCATATGTGTAATGCTGACATAAATCACTTGTGTACTGTTTGTTTTTATACAGTACTTCACTGTAGTCATTACTTCTCACATGTCCAACAATTATCCCATGTAATTATTTAATTACATCATGAATATATGTAAAAATATTTGATAAAGCTGGATTTAAATCCTGTATCACTGCGGTGGTGGTGCTGCGGTAGCACTGTCGCCTGACATTAAGAATTTGTTCCATTCGATTCTCAGTTAGAGCATCTTCTGTCTGGAGACATGCATGAATGGGTGTACCTTTGTTGAAGGTTGTGCGTCAGGGCTGGCAACTCGGCACATAAAAATCTATTGCCAGTCATTAGCGGACCAGAGTTCTGCTGTGGCAACCCCTAACCGGGAAAAGCCAAAAGACACAACAACATCATATGTGCTCAAAATAAAAACTCATTGCTCTTACTCCTGCTGCCACAGAGTCAACTGTACCACAAGTGTGTTTCTTCCACTCCCAGCTATCCAAAGTGCTGCTCCTCTGCTTAAAATGTTGGTGAGGAGGAAAGTGAAGCAGTACAACTCTTATAATATTCCGAAGGAAACAGACCCATGTTTGCTTGTTGCTTAAGTATGCACAAATGGGGAAAGCAGTATAAATATTTTTAAGGTTGCACTATTTATGACACAACGCATCCAAAATGAAGTAGTTATAAACACCATTGTATCTGTAAGCTGTGTCCACCATAAAAAGTTTGGAAAAGTACTTTTCAAGTTCAACTAGAGTCTTTAAATGTGCATCTCTCATGCACAAACACTTAGCCATTAATTGCCCAAAGCTGCTTGGCGGTGTGCTATGGAAAGTGCTTATTACCATATATTACTTATGTTTGCTGCCTAGCTAGTCTTCATCTTATTAAAGTCCATGTAAAAATGCAACCAAAGGGAATGCACTTTTTATTGACTGAACACATATTTACACTCAGTCATGTGTTATCTGCACCCATACACATGAAACTTAGCATCTCAGCTCTCGTTCCCAAATATCAAATACACTACATTACAAAAATAAATATAAAAAATGTATTGCCACATAACATGTGCACCTTTATAATGCAATACACATTCAGATTGTCTTATACTCATATTAATGTGGACATCATTTCTTCATAAACACAAATATGATCACATAAAATGTGTGTGTCTGTTTGTGACAATTTGTGTAATGCGCTCAACATCCTGGAAAACAGCTGCATATGTCTAATTTCTGCTACATGCATCCCTGACATCTTTTTGCATGTAATTTGATAAGCTGTCTATTAAAGTATACCTGCACATTGGAAACACAGCAGAAAATGGTATGTCCGCACTTTGCACACCACTCTCATATCAAGATATGTTAACCAGTTCATAATAATGATGATGGCATCATCTATAAGAATCACTATGACAAGGCAAATACATACTTCAGAGGACTGTAACTGTGTATCCTACTGTCAGCAGTTCAGTCCCAAGGAATGCAAATATTTTGACAGCCGTACATAGCTATCCATCCATTTCATAAAGGCCTCCCATCTTCTCTCAAACATCCACTGATGTCATCCACTATAAGTTGTCCAACAGCATTGTAAAAGTCAGACTTGTGCCATGGTGCTTGCATTAAGTACCTAGTTCTCTAAATGTAGTACTTAGGTAGAGTACAAATATTTTGCCAGTCATAAATGGCTACCCATCCATTTCATACAGGCCTCCTAGCATCTTCTCTCAAACACTCAATGATGATATCATCCACTATAGGTTGTCCAGCACCAGTGTAAAAATCAGACTTGTGCTGTGTCACTTGTATTAAGTACTGAGTTGTCCAGCTGGTGTACTTGGTTAGGTAGGGGTTCTAATCTCACTGCAATCAAAGGATGTATGTGTGTGTCTGTTAGTGTTGACTTGGATGAGAGGCCATTTTAGATTAGCATGTGAGACACTCCTACTACCATCTTCTCAACAGACACTGCTGATGTCATGAGCTATAAAGTGTTGTCTGACAATGTAGAATCCAAACATGTGCTGTGGTGTGTGTTTATATATAATACTGTGTTCTACAGATAGTCAGGTAAGAGTTCTATTCTCACTGCAGTCAGCTTGTGTGTGTTTGTGTTTGTGTGTGTGTGTGTTTGTGTGTGTGCATGCACGTGTGCGTGTTTATCTGTGTTCACTTGATTAATAGTCAAGAATTGTGCTGTGGCACTTGTGTTATTTACAGTGCTCTGTAAATAGTCAGTTAGGGGTTCTACTCTCACTATGTGTGTGTCTGTTAGTGTTCACTTGGTGGACATTCAAAGGACAAGCATATAAGATATTCCTATTGCCATCTTCTTCTTAACAGTCACTGCTGATGTCATCAGCTATGAAAAAGTGTTGTCTGAAATTATAAAAGCAAAACATTTGTACTCTGGATCTTGTGTACAGTACTGTGCTCTGTAAATAGTCAGGTAGGGGATTTACTTTCACTGCGGTCAACTGGTTGTGTGTGGTGTGTGTGTGTGTGTGTGTGTGTGTGTGTGTGTGTGTGTGTGTGTGTGTGTGTGTGTGTGTGTGTGTTTCTGTTAGCATTCACTTGTTCAGCATTCAAGAGACCATTTTAGACCAACATGTGAGACACTCCTATTCTATTTTCTTTTCAATAGACACTGCTGATGCCATCATCTTATAAAGTGTTGTCTGACACTACAAAAGCCAGACTTGTGCTGTAGCACTTGCATTAGGTACTGTGCTCTGTAGATAGATGGGTAGAAATTCTACTCTCAGTGCAATCAACTGGTTTGTGTTTGCATTCAACAATCAATATGGTGACAATGTTAGAACATGTGAGTCCACAACTATTTCAGCCCCCCTTCCATAAATCTTCTTGCAACATACACTGATAATGCCATCCTGTATAACATGCACTCTAACAGTATTCAAGACAAACTTGTGCTGTAGCAGTAACATTAACTAATGTGCTCTCAAGCTATTTTACCTAAATATATAGGGGTTCTAATATGACAGCAGGTAACTCGAGTGTGTGTACATCCAAGTATTACTTTTGAGACAATTTAACACAGACATGTGCCTCCACATCCATGTCAGGCACTCCCCTCAACATGTTCTTCTCAGCATGCAGTGATGCTATCCTACTCCATAAAGTGCAACAAGAGAGTGTTAAAGTCAGACATATGTGGTGGTGCTACTGTTACATTGCATGGCATTCATTAGCTATGCTTACACAGGTGTAATGTTCAAATCAGACCAAGTCCGCAGCTGTGTGTGTGGTTGGTGGTACATTGTGGCCATTGCATGATCTTTTTGGTTACTCTACATTTCACTACCACTTAGGTATACCTTTAGTGTAGGTCCCATGCATCCACCATCCACATTTTTCTTCTGTCCACATGACATTATTCCTCTAGTGGAGTGGAGGATGCCCTCATGTCAAATATGCATACACATCATGAAGCAGGTTCCTTCCATGAGCATCTGCAAGCCATCTCCAGAACACTGCATGTGTGATTGCTAATTCTGTCATGGTGTGGTGCACATGTCCCATATGGACTGTTGCAGTATGCAATGGAATTCAACAGATGCACATATACACACAATACTGTCACTATATTCCATCATATACATATAGGGAGTTTGTTTTAAATGGTGTAATAATGGCTAAGATTTATGTGATGATGGCTGTTAGTTTGATAATGTCCTATGACCCTATTAAAATCAGACATGTCAGTGTTGCTGTCATTGACACGTGCTGCATTGAGGTGTGGATGTACAGTATGCCTACATTACAGTCTGTGTTGTGAGCTAATGTACTGATGTCCACTGCTGCCAGTTCATTACATGGTTCTTCTATAACAGCTGTAGTAATATGCTCCTGAGAACTGTTGACATGGTATGATAAAATTTTATGCACCTTCTTCTTCTTCTTTCAGCTTTTTCCAGTTAGGGGTCACCACAGCGGATCACCTGTCTGCTCATGATTGGCAGTGGAGTTTTACAATGTTGAGTTGCTAGCCCGGCACCCAACCTTCCACAGAAGGCACACACACACACACACACACACACAAACACACACACCCACACACACCTAGGGCCAATTTAGAGTGTTCAATCTGCCTACAACATGCCTTTGGGATGTGGGAGAAAACCCACATGACCACAGGGAGGGCATACAGACTACACACAGAAGGCACCCCAGCTGAGAATTGAACCGGAGAACCTCTTGCTGTGAGGCAGCAACTCTAACTGCTGCACCACCGTGGCCGCCCATAAAATTTTATGTATATTGTTGGCTTATTAAGATGTATTGTTGTAGTGGGGGAGATAAACATTCTACACTGTTCTCATTCCACCATCACAGAGATGCTTGCAGTATGGCACAGGTGTGCATGTGTCTACCTATCATCATGAAATGCTCAGTGTCATACATCAATATAAATTTGTAATTATTGCATGGGCACATAAGTCTTGTTTTACCCACATATTGTAATGCTGTGATATACACAATAGCACATGTTTTGAATCAGTTGCAACATTGTGGAATTCTTTGTATGTCCAGTTGTGTTGCTATTTCCAAGGATTACTGAGGTAGTCAGCAGCACCATTGTGTGACTATTAGCATTTGTTTCAGGAAATGCCTTACTCACTGCCTTGCTCTCCTTTGCTAACACTATCCTTCAGCATAAAAACAATGACTGTCTCTCCTCTGCTACTTTCCTAGACCTATCTAAAGCATTTAACATGGTCCCACACAAACAACTTATCTCTGTCCTCAATAACCTATCCTTCTCGCAATCAGTCACCAACTGGTTTCAGAGTTACCTGTCTGACTGCCAACAATCCGTTGTATGGCAGAATGACATATCTCCCCAACTACCTGTCTCCATAGCGGTTCCCCAAGGATCCATCCTTGGACCCCTACTCTTCTCTGTTTACACCAATAATCTAGCCTCTGCCACCAAACATGGCACACTCATACAATATGTAGATGACTCAACCATCATCTGCTCAGCCCAGTCCCTACCAAAACTGCAAAAAGAGACACAGGAAGCCTTTTCCTCTGTTGAAACTTGGCTATCCAATGCCCAATTAATACTCAACCCAAACAAAACTAAACTACTCATCCTCCAACCCACCAAACTTACTCAAAACAACTCTCACTTTAACATCACAGCAAAAGACAACACCACTATATACCCAAGTGAACACACCAAATTGCTAGGAGTGGAAATAGACAATAAACTAAAATTTGACATTCACATATCCATGACCATAAATAAAGTCCACAAAAAAATAGGAGCGTTATACAGAAATAAACAATTTCTCACCAAAGCAACAAAGATTTCAATAGCAAATTCCCACCTTATCTCCACCCTACTTTATGCCTCTCCAATATATACCAACCTAAGGCAATGCAATCTAAACAAGCTAGGGACCTGCTACAACAAAATTGCCAAATTCGCCACAGGGGCATCCTACCGTAGTCACCACTGTCTCTCACTTGCTGAACTGGGCTGGCTTGAACTCCCTCACCTCTTTCAGTGGTATCAACTCTCACTCACTCACAAACTATTAAACCATCCACTAAATGTCCCATCCCTCCAGAATCTACTCCAACCCTATCGCACCACCAGACCACTAAGATTCAGCAACAAAAATCACTTGCAGATCACTAAAGCCAATAACTCTGCTGGTGAAGCACTATTCTCTTGCACCATAGCCAAATTATGGAACTCCCTTCCACCCACAATTACCTCCGTACCATCATGCATCCACTTTAAAACTTTACTAAAAGCGCACCTAAAAACATGCTGGCTATGCCCTTGCAACTCCCACTCTAATATCATCCACCCCATCCAACCACTACCTTTCTTTCCACTCCACTAACTACCTTGATTATAGCAAGCTCAGATGCTCATAAGCCTAGTACTTATTATACAGCAGGAAATTCTCATTGTAACATTTGTTAATGTCTGTTATGTACTTCACAGATAAAGATTCTAGATGTCTACTGATGTACTATGTTCTTCATCTCTAAATATGTTGTAAGTAATTGCTATGTTAAATTGTTAATTGCTATGAAATCCAATGTAACTACTGTCTGTTTATTTTAACTGTGGAGCTTTTCTCCCCGGGCCTCCACTGAAAATGGACCTATGTCCAGTCGGCCACTCCCGGTCAACAAATTAAAAAAAAATAAAATGTTCTGCATGAGCCAAAAACAACTGATCAGTAATGTGTCCTTATATAGCATCAGGCCACTCAAACACAGTTTTCACATGAAACACATATAGACATATGTTCATAGGATCATAGGAAGTTACTAGGCTATTGGCCCTGAGGCCCTTATAAGCCTAGCCAAGAGTTTAGCCTATGCTTAGACAAGTCAGCACCCAATGCCCATATCCAGCAGGGATGCAGGTGGAACCCAGGGGTGTATTTTCTGTTTCCCATTCAGTTATCCAGATTGAGGTTAAATAGAGGTAATGAGGTACTCTGCTTGAAGTGGACAGGTAGTCTATTCTACAGATGGAGTATCTGGGATATAAATCTGTCCCACCAACAAGTTATATTGATGTCACAGACCAGGTTGAGGTCACGGGTGTGGTTTACTCAAATGGAGCTTGACCTGTGGATATGCAGCATTCCCAAGGCAGGGTCAGAGATCGCCTTATATGCCAGAGGTCACCTCTAAGGAGTCTGTAAGAAAATGAGTAGAGAGATAGGGCTTTTAGCTTATCTGTGTATGGTAGATGTTTAAGATCCTGGATTCTCCTGGTGAAGAATCTCTGTGGTTTCACCAACTGCTGCATGTGCTCTGCAAGGTGCATGCTAAAAAGGGTGTTGTACTCAATAATGGGCCTTAAAATTGAAAAATACAAGGATGGTATGACCTCCTTGTCCCTGGATGAGATACTCTTATTTATGAGGTGGGCCATATAGAAAGCTTTCCATACAATGGAAGCAAAATGGTGATAAAAAGTCAGGTTGCTATCAACCTGGGTGCCCAAATCCCTCATGACTGATTGCATACTTAGGACATTGTTATTAATGTGACAATGTGTGGGGATGTCACTCTCACCACAGGGGATAATGATGCATTTTTTTAGTATTCAGCTTGAGGCTGTGTTTCTGGCACCAGTCATTTGTTTGGATGAGAGCCTCTTGGATGATGTTCACATCACTAGGGGACTTTATGACAGTGCCAAGCTTGCAGTCATCTGCAAACATGGCTAGCCATAGCCCACTGGTTTTGGCCTGCACCTCAGAAAAGTATATCCCAAATAACAGAGGCCCCAGGACCGAACCCTGAGGTATGGGTCTACTGCTTGAGGTACACTCCCTATTTTGACTAAGTGGGTTCTATCAGTGAGCTAGTTTACTACCCATCTGGTAACATATGAATTTATGCATAGTTGAGAGAGATTATCTATTATGCCTGAGTGGGGAATAGTGTCGAAGGCTTTGGCCAGGTCAAGGTAGGTGGTGTGCAACTTCTTCCCCTCATCTGTGGCTTTGATGACCGTCTCAAAGAAGTCAACCAAATTTAACAGAATTACCTCCCCTTGGTGAAGCCAAACCATATGGGATCGAGTGTTTGGAGATAGCCAATGTCCATTTTAATGAGGTTGATGATAATCTACTCCATCGCCTTGCATTTAAGGCTAGTTAGGCTGATGGGTCTATAATTTACCAGATCGGTGGACACTCCACCTTTGTGCAAAGGGATGACATTGGCTGTCCTCCACTCAGCTGGGGCAAAGCTGGTACTAGGGTGCTTAATGGTACTGCAAGTTCCTGCCTGAGTTCACATAGGATGCAGCCTGGGATGTTATCGGGTCCTGTGTTGGCTGTATTTTTTGCCTTTGAGAGAGCAGTGATGACCTGTTCCCTAGATATAAGGGAAGGGGGCAGGTACTGGGGATGTCCTGATTTACTGATGGGGGGGCAGGGGTGAAGTTTTCACTGAATCTGTCAGCCAGCAAATTTGCTATATCTACTGCATTTATATATGTGATGTCCTTGACCACCAGTTTTGAGCAGATCTGGGTGCTAACTTTCAGATTGCGGGCATATGTGACGAAGGCCTTATTTTTGTCTTTAGTAGATGTGGCCAATTTGGACTCAAAATTTGCTTTGGAGGATTTTACTAGTGCTCTTATTTCCTTGTTTATGCTAAGAAGAGATTGCTTCCAATTGGACACCTGCTACTTTTTGGTTTTGGATAACAATTTTTTCCTTTTGTTATAGAGTTTATTTATTGCAGAAGTCTACCAGACAGGTTTACTCTTCCTTGCAGAAGATGATTTAGTCCTGTCGGGTATTCCTGACTCCTTGCATCTATATAAATGCTCTTATTGTGCTTTGGAGTAGTTTTGGATATTGGTTCCAGTTCCTACAGAGTGGAGGGGACTGTGAAGCTGTAGTGTTTGACCCTAGCTAGAAAGGGGTTGGGGAAGATGGTGACTTTGAAAGTGACCACTTTATTGTTGGATCTTACCAGGGAAGATGATACTGTAGAGATGCTGCAGTGGTTGCTCATGTTGGTTAATACCAAGTCCAAGATATTATCACCTCTTATGGGGGTATCGACTAGCTGTTCCAAAGCATTTGCATTGACAAAATCGAGGAATCTCTGGGCATTTGTGTTCTGGAATGAGTAGTTCTTCCAATCTATGTTTGGCTAGTTAAAGTCACCCAGGATCAGGGTAAAGGGTTGAATCTTGATAGATTTGAAGAGGTCCAGATAGGCAGATTGGGCATCTTGAGTTAGATTTAGGGGCCAGTAGCTAGCTATTATTTGAGTACAGGTCTTGTGAATGGTTAATTGTACCTAGAGTATCTCCTGTAAGTCATAATGTATGTCATACTGTTTGACCAGCTTAGTGGTGTGTATGTGTTTAATATATATTGAAACTCCACCACCTTTGGCTTTACTACCCACAGTTTGTGGTCTGAATTTATGATAGGATGAGTAATGAGGTAAGGCTATGCTGCTATCCGCAGCTTTATACAAGGTTTCTGTGACTGTGCAGATGTCAGCATCTTCCAGGGTTAAGAATGCTTGTAACGAGTGCAGCTTCATGTTGTGCAATTGATGTAATTATGTGACATTGGTACAGTAATATGACTGTGTGAATAGTACCAATGTGTAGAATGTGATGCATGACAAAGATTGTATTTGGAGGTCTTTTCACAAATCATTTATTTCAATATATGTGAAATGTTAAGAGGAATACACAACTAAGCACAGATCTGTGTGTGGATGCCACCAGACATACCCAACCAAATGAAACAGACTATCCATAGCTGACAATTTGTCTCACACATCACTCCCCTATTGCCACTGGCCATCAACCAGAGTATACATGCAAACAGTACTCAGTTTTTATTCTTAGGAGAGCAGCCTATCTGTGCACTGTTTACAGCTAATAACACACAATCAATGGGCCCTGACAACATCAGAGGTTGCCTGCAGCAGTGACTTAAAACCTGACCTAACAGACACAATTGGATCCCTAATTCAACACAGCCTCCAGACAGGCTATGTTCTCATAGGATGGTGTACAGCAACATGAATCTGTCTGACTGGGGAGGACCATCACCTGGTGCATGGAGTTATAGTCCCCTACTCCTGACTCTCCTCATCTGTGAGGTAGACCAGACAGTCTTCATGGACTTTATCAAGAAGGACGCAGGTAATCTCCTGACTGTGTACCAAATCCATGTTTGATTCTACATTATGTCTGTCATATCTGTTAAGGTCACTAAGAGCATGCATGGGCAAAACACTATCATCCAATATAGCTTGATTTGGCCAATGCATGTGACACAAATCCACACTCGTATATTACAGAGAAACTGTCTCAAGTGGGCCTAAACACCTACATCATCAAGTAAGTATACAACTGAATCACATATGTAACAGATAATGTTGAAGTGTGTGAAGTCACCTCTATCTAGAGTCCAGTGCTAGGTCTGTACTTCAGGGTTCTCTACTAGGACATTTCCTGTTCCGTAATTTAGTCTTAGACATCAGTACTAGCTTACACATCCTTTGTCTAACCAGCATTGTGGAGGAATGCAAACAGTGGACAATCATTGAATCCAAGTATTGTACTAGTATAATGCACCCATTATTAACCCACACAAAGGATTGCTGCCACAGCCATGGAGACAAAGTAGATGAACATAAATCATGTGGGGATTACTTCCTTTATCAAAGAAAATACACAAGCTCATTACAATATAGACAGCACACCTCTATGACCAGACCAAGTGGTATGTCACCTGTGAGCTCGGGTAGATGGTATGTGGAACTTCCACCAGTGTGTGCCCACATTGACAACTAATCCCTTGTATGTAGCACAACTCCTGAGTATGTGAGGGACATCCACATCAAAGGGCATTATAGTCCCAGTGTTCTTAGCCCTCATCACACCAATAACTGAGATCAATGCACCCTTTTGCAAGTACCTCCCAACATATCTTCCAGGGAAAGTTACTCAAGTGTATCACTTTTGCCACAGTGAGATCCCACACAACATATTGACCATACCTAAATATTACTTTTGATTCATAACCATTAGGAGTTGACACTGCAGAACCCCCTTCAAGGTGTTATACAAGCTGCATGTGTGCTACGTGTTCCTTTGATGCACACAGCAAATATAGCTGATTGACAACACTGATGGCATGAGTTACATTCATGGAAGCTTGGATTGTGGCATATATATGCCATACAAACCTGTCAACTAGCCAGGATGGCTCCTAATTTCAAATACAGGCATAACAGTGTCTCTCCTAACATCTCCATCATATGTCACATTTTGAGGAAGATGTGCTTGATTCCACTCATAGATTACTGACAAAACATGACAGTTGTACAAGAGTGCTTTTGCAGACCCATATATAATCACTCACATTCACATAGATTATGTCAATGAGACAGAGTAATGGTGGTATTATTCTGATATTCTCCATGACTGTGCGTGCTTCTCTCTATGGTAATCCATGAGCATGTTACTATGTGTCCTGCTTGGTTGAGACCTATGCTGACATTACATTCATATTTGGGCAAATCATTTTGCACAACTTCACAGTATGCACCGTTCCCCTATTGTATATACCGTCCTTGCTAAATGTCCTCTACAATGATCATTCCAGAATGCTTATATCATGAAAAATCTTCTCCATTGATCTTTCACCATGTGTGACAGTCACATAATATACAATAAACCCATGGTGCTATGACTATACCAACAGAGGAGGTGTAAACAGCAGTACCTACTGTATCACATAGATATGTGATTACTGTTCATGCTACAGCTGTCTTGTCTTTGTGGTGCACATACATTTACATGCTCTCATCTGCTGTACATTTACATGCTCTCATCTGCTGTACATTGCCATGTTTCACCTGTCCTCTTCCCCATGTTCATTCCTACAATGCATGTGTATGTCCCTTTTCAATACATACATTTCCCATGAATATGTGTTTCTAAAAGGGTCTATGTACCCTTGCTGATCACTAGTAAAACTTTTATTCAGTATGCCTAAAACAGGTTTGCACACTACTCTGCACTGACTATACTTTTATATGTGTCAGAACTGTATACATTGCTTTATACTAAACCCTGTTAGTCATCGTGGCTTTCTGAGCAATCCCATTGACCTAGTTTGCCTGTAAGCAAACAGGTTTACATGTCTGCAGGTGTTTGTGCTGCTTTATACAGTTTCCCATGAAATCACTCTTGTATCCATGTAAGCATGCAAGCATGATGCATGGCATGCATATGCGATTAGCACTGCTACTCATTGTGCTGGCAAGTAAACTTAGCTAAGCCTACACCGAGTTTGTTGAATTTCCAGGATTTTTCAAATGTTAAAAAAGTTAATAGAACAAAAGGTTTTGCATCGAAATGCATTTTCTGAACAACAAGCATGAAATAATGTCTGTTATTATTGAATGATTATAATCCTCAGTGATCTACCAAGAAATAAAAAATCATACAACAAACATATGTGGCAAACTCTGCAAACATCTGATTGGTTGAGAGGTTTGCTTCTTTCTGAAACTCTTTTTCTTTCTTTTTATACCTTATGCTGTAGTAATTTAAAAGGTAGGTGTTATAGTTATTAGGTTCAATATATGACAGTCATGAGTTTTATCTTGAGCATAATGAAGAGACTTGTGAAAATCTGATGATCAGTTAATAAGGTAATTTGTTCTGCCCTTAAAAATGACAGTGGTCTTACATGAATATAAAGTGCAGCATTCACTTAGATGAGAAAAGAATTATAAGAAAGACATAGGAAAGTGCAACCTATCATTTTTTTTCACTTTTTGCTAAGCAAGGTATCTTAAAAAGTTCTCCAATGCTGGCAGTTTGTTGGATGGGCAAAGGCATGGTTTTACATAAGAGAAGCTATAGTCAGAGCAGCTCTAAGCAGCTTTAGAACAAGGTCATTACTTAATCTAGTAGAGAGAAGCCTGCGCATATGGGATATATGTGGTATATTTGATCATTTGTAAAGCTTTCAATACTATACCTCACAAGAAATTACCATGAAAATGAAATGCCATGGGAGAGACAGCGAAAACAAAATCTGTAAAAAAGTGCAGAGTTTAAAAATGAGGTGTTCCAAATGGAGGAAGAAGGAAAGTTACTTCCTAGGGAATTGTTTGGCTAAAAACACTGAACCTGCCCAATTCAGTCAACTTTTATTGTACAGTATATACAAATGGTCTTGAAAATGCAATGAATACAGATGAAAAGATGCAAGGTTTTCGAATATAATTATTTATGGGGTGGCTAACCCACAACACAACTTAGAAAAGCTGAAGATTTATGTTACAGCAATGGTAAGGTTTATTACTCACACGGAAATAACACATCAACATATTTGCATACTTCTGACTGGACAAACAGTATCAGCTAGTTTTCACGCACTGAATACATCTGAAATTTAATTTCATCAATAGAAGTCTAGCATTAAGTATTTCAAGGAGAATCAGTTTGTTTAGGGCACCAGTGAAATAAATGCATTAGCTAGTTGTCAAAATGGAAGCTCTGAATGAAGGCTATATAGGTAATTATAACCTCAAACCACAATCTATAGGTACAATGTGAGACATGTAAACAAAATTAAAAGACCGGCAGAGCAGACTGCCAGACATGACGACTCATGGAATATTAAAGTCACCACACCCATTATACAAAACTAACAGAAATATAAAGGAGATAAGAGAATAAGCTATGGGTCAATGATTAAACTCTTGAAGATGTAGGCAAGATAGTAAAACTATACATGGATCACAGAATAATCAGGTAAGAATCTGACTTGAAAAAAAGAGGCTGAAGTTTTATGTGTCAGGTGTGGAAACTGGATGAGTGGAAATTTATTGCTGACAGAGTGAAAGTATTACCTTAAAATGTGTGGTTTGACCTTTGAATGTGTGAAGTTTAAGAAAAAAGTGGCAGTGCGGGGCAATAGTAATGTCTAAGTTGACTGGATTACTGATTCATAATATCAGCATGTTTGGCATGAGCATCTCTATCTATCTATCTATCTATCTATCTATCTATCTATCTATCTATCTATCTATCTATATGTCTGTCTGTCTGTCTGTCTGTCTGTCTGTCTGTCTGTCTAGCTAGCTAGCTATCTATTTATCTATCTCTGCATCACTCATTTGGCATACTATTAACATTTGTTTTCATGAAACAACTGGTTCTATTACAGAATACTCCATTAATGATTAATGGTTCCATTAATTATGCTTTTTTTGGTGGCTGCTACTAAATTCTGTCCCTGCCTGATCCCATTGTCCAAGTCCCCAGAGGTCTCATCATAGCAACTCAAGGATGTGATCCATATCAGAGGGGAATATCCCTGCTGCAAAGCCACTTGAGAACTGAGTCTTCCTTCCCATCCGCAGCCATATAGAGTAAAATGGGACAGACAGGCCTGTCACACTGTGGCTTCTGTTATTTTTCCACAGCACAAAGTCCCCTTTTTCCCATGTTGATGACATTGTTGTCAGGCTGGGTGGGTAATCAGGTGTGGCTTGAACATATGCCCTACCCTTAGGCCTGTAGGGTGGCCACATCTGGTTAGACATCATGCCCCCCCAAGCCTGGCATAATTTCTCTGATAACTAACCTCCACAAAATCTCCACTAGACTGATGCTCATTCTGGCCATGACATCCTCCCTGCTAGCACTGTCAGATGTAAGAAGAGCCACTAATCAAACTTGGATTGCCTGAGTTATAGTCAGACTTGTACAGCACTGGTATGGCTAATGGGTCCATTAATTATTGTTCACAGTAACATACTTGTCAAGTTTGTCTGACAAATGTGAGTCAACTAAGTGAATGCATTGCTTTACCAAACCATTTCTGAAGCTGAAAATGTTCCTCTCCATGTCCGACAAGCAACGGTTCATTAAAAGTCACAAGTCAAATCTGATGAATTAGGGAACACATTTGCAAAGAAATGTAGGATTAATAATTGTGTAAAACTATTTAAAACCAATGAATTTCACTTTTCTTCAAAAAAATGTATGTTTTGCTATTTGTTTTGTACAATAATATATATGCATTTATAAAATTAATATTTAGTTTACATTATATGCAAAACCCACATGCTTCATATTTAACAATTGATAACAGTTAATTTAAAGCAGGTATACATTTCTGAGAAAATAAAAGCATTATTATAATAATTATCCATTTGGGTCATGGCTTTTAAGCATTCTCTGCTACTGGTTAAAGGAAATCTTGTACTCTGTTACTACACGCTACTTATCAGTATCTATAAATTATAGAAAAGTGCAGCAACAGAATTTAAGCACATTTTATATGTTAATATAGTAAAACCGATATTAAGAAAACATAGCAGAAGTCTACAAATGGCTTAAAAACAGAATGCTGCCTGTGGAGACAAAGAAAACAAAGGTGTGCCTTTGGTTCCATCTTAAAGTAATCTTCTGGCGGGAAATTCCTCAGGGAAAAGAGAACTGCTGTGGAACAAAGACTGTAATGTTATGATAGAAGAAAGAGTTCAGAATTTCCATATCAAACCATATTCCATGATAACATTACTTTCTGCACATCTCATTAAAATGTACAGCTCTGGGATAACAATTTCGAACAAATAGATGGGGAGTATAGGATTCTCTGCACAGAGAATGCAAAGTCTTCTGCCATAGGTCCATGTGTTAGAGTTCTGGCATACTGATTTAATGTGTATCCTTCAAAAAAGCTGTTTAACCCTGTCTATAACACATTTTGTTTCATTTGCCAGCAGTTGTCTCAGCAGCTGTTGCAATGATCTATAATTATTTAATGGAATAGGCTGTGTTCCATCACATCATACAGTACAATATATGAAATTGCCACATATATTAGGTCCATCTGTGCTTTGTTTTATTGACATTTATACTGATGTCTGATGCGGTGCAGTATTTTGACTGCAATGTTATTGCATACTGGCACATAGTGTTGGATTTGTGAGATACTGTGATCTTCACACCATTTGCTGTTCTTGGTCTGAACCCCTTGATCCACTTTAGGAAACTGTGAGACCCTGACCAAGTCACATAACCAGACAGATCACCCCTGAAAATAGTCACATTTGCTTATTTGGCTTACCTGGTTAATTACAAAAATGAGTTGCTGCAGATCTATTCTTGTCTCGTTTCTGAAGTTATGTAAACATTAACACATTGTGCTTCAACATGCACTACAGCATTTTTCTGCATGTAACAAAACACAGGTGTGTAACTAGTGAATTTGTACATAAAAATACACAGGTATACTATAGGCATCAATGTCAGATGACAGCCACAGGTACCATGTGATGATGCCTCTGAACATCATTTATAGGAATGTATAAAACTACAGGCAGGGATGTTGGTGTACTGTTTTCAGCCTGCTAAGCATGACAGATCAATATGCTGTTAATCTTTTTCTAGTACTTTCACCCATATTTTTTGTTTTCTTATTCTAGTCCTTCAAATCATCAACACATTCAAATCTCCAGTCTGATGCTGATGGCCTGCAAAGCTCAAGAGCGTGTTGATTATTTTATTAATGGAATGGGTTATTTATCAAAGAAGAACCACCCCAGATGCACAGTAGCAAAGTCCACCTTCCCACAACAATTACATGAATAAACTGCCTGACTGATGGCCTGGAGCATTTGTTGAGATTGGCTGTGTATCTGCTACACAAAAGCATTACAAACAATAATAAAACAACATATGAAAAAGTTAACATAACAGCAAAATGTAAAAATTAAAAATCACATTTAATCCCAGCATTATCACCCAGATCATGTACAGTAAAGGTTCATTACAAATCAACAGATGGTACTCAAGTGCACATGATAACATCCTATCTGAATGAGTTCATGTGATGTACGTGGTGTGACAGAAATGGGGAAGATACCTTAACATCATTCTAGTGCACATTCTGGAATACCAGGAGGAGGAGCAGCATTCAAACAAAGAAAACATGATAGTGAAAATAAAGTAATAATCTTGTCTTTATTTTGCACATGATATTCTGCCTTTAAAGAAACATGTTCTTTTTTATTTGTAACTGAAAGATTTGGCATCAATAAGTTCATGCTTTATATGAAAAAAAAGTGTGGACTGCTTTATTTTTTTATTTACTATCTAGTTCATAGGTGATTACTAGGCTAACAACCAAAAAGCCCTTACAAGCATAGCCATGTTTATCCCAAGTCTTCCAATTTACTAATAGCTTGGTGAACTAAGTTTACAGAGATATAACCTATACTCAGTTATCTAATACTGACTCCATCTGTCCACGAGGGACAAGGGCACCAACCCAGGAGTAAATTTACAAATACCCATCCATTGATCCGTGCTGCGGTTGAAGAGGGTTAAGGAAGGACTTTGTTTTATGTGAATGGGAAGCTTATTGCAGAGAAGAGGTAGCCTCTGAGACACATATCAATCTCTCCAACATGATTTAGCCATGTCAGAGGCTAGGTTAAAATTCTTAGAGCAAGTGACACTCATGCAGTTAGATTTATGAATGAGCAACATTCCCATTAGGGTCGGGTCAGAATCAACTTTGTAAGCCAGACACAGATCACCTCTAGGCAGTCTGTATGAAACAGAATGCAGTGGCAAGGCTTTCAGTCTTTCAGCATAGGATTTATCTTTTATAACATGTATCTTCCTTTTTTAATTTCACCATGTCTTTTGGGTTTCAAATACCATGACGGGAATGGACACCATTCCTAAGTCAAAGTACGATTAAAGTTCATGAAATTAGCATTGTTTCAATCTTTGATGTCAGCCAGTAGTGCTCTTCACAGCACCCGTAATGTACCCAGTAGTGACTCCTTCTGCAATTCATATGGAGTTACATGGATTGGTAACATATCCAAATAATCCAAATACGATTGTAAATTATTTTTTATAAGAGTTGTTGCTCCTACTACCATTGGAACTGTCTGGGTATCTTTCTTCCACATGGCTCTCATTTCTGCCTGCAGATCCTAGTATTTTATGACTTTGTGTCTCTCTGTATACAAGACACTATAGTCATTGGGTGTGGTGATTTCAATGATCAATGCTACTTTTATCTTTTCTTGGACCACTATATCTGTTTTTCTAGCATTTATCTTTTGAACTGTTGGTAATGGATGATTCCATGTGATATAAACTTCATCATTTTCTATGATGCTTTGTGGCTCATATTTCCGGTGTTTTTCAACCACTTTGATACCATAATGTTTGCACAATCCCCAGTGCAACAGTCTTGCCACATTATTATTCCTTTCATTATACAGTCCTTCTGCCATTAGTGTGTCGCAACCAGCAACAAGGTGTGTGATTGTTTCCAATTCAGTTTTAAAAAACCTACATTTGTCAGTTTCTCCCACATGTTCAATGTAAACCAGGATAAATATAGCTCACTATCTTGGGCTGCCAATATTAACCTTTCATTTCTTGGTTTGATTCGCCTCTCCTTAACCATTCCTGCATTAATTCTTGATAAACATGAGGCTCTTCTAGAAGTGTTCTATACTTGCAGCTATATTTATGTTTTTTTCACATTTCTTGCCTTCTCATCTGGTCCTTCACCTTGTATTTTTTCTTTTGTTTTTTGGCACATTCAGTTGCTGTCTGGTTTTTATCTACTTCTGGTTTGATTTCTATTCCTTCTTGATGTTGATATGCTTCTGCTAGATTAAGCAGAGAAGCCATCTTAGATTTATTCTCCTCATGTTTCAAAACTTTCACTATAGTTGGATCTTGTGAGGTCAGTAGATATTTGTGGAGTCCCACGATTGTAGATCTATACATGTAATCAATTTCAAGTAGGCCCATCCCTCCTTCAGAATGGGGAATATAAAATCTTGGCATACACTGATTTTCATAAATCATTTGGTGAGCATGAAGCATCCTTCTTGTTTTCCTATCTAATCAATCCAACATGTTTTTGGGCTAGTCAGTCACTCCAAAACTGTACGTTAGGACAGGAAGAGCAAATTGATTTATAGCTTGGATCTTGTTCCTAGATGTCAATGCTGTTCTCAGGATTAATTTAAGTCTTCTAAATTATTCCTTACTGAGTTTTATTCACATTTCTTCATGTTTTATTGCTGATCCTTCATCAGTTCCCAAATATTTATACACTCCCTTTTGTTCAAATTCTTTTATATCAGATTCTTGTCTCAAACTGATGTTTTCCTGGTGCTGCAGTTTTCCTGCTTTAAAGGTTGCTGTTGCACATTTATCAAGACCAAATGACATTCTAATATCATCTGAAAAAGTTTTGAGAACCTGCAGCTGTGCTTTCAGTTCCTCATCTGATGAGCTATACAGTTTTAAATCATTGACAACGAGAAGGTAAGAAGTCATTAGACTTTGTTGTTTTCTTGGAGCCAAATTGTAGCCATGGCCTAAGCTTTTAAGTAGACAGCTTAATGGATTAAGGGCAAGGCAGAATAGCAACGGTGACAGAGAGTCACCCTGGAATATCCCAATTTTAATTTGTATCCCTGGGATAATAATCTGTCCTTTATCATGGCTTAATTGCAAAGTCGTGTGCCATTGTTTCATGGTTACTGTAATGTAGTCAATCAGTGTAGGGTGTATCTTATACATTTTTAAGCACTCTTTTATCCATGAATGTGGGATACTATCAAATGCTTTTTTGTAGTCAATCCATGCCATACTTAGATTCTTTCCTTTTTACAGTTCTCCACTATGACTTTAACAACAAATGATCCTTTGTTCCATATGACTTTCTTTTATTGCCCTTTTGCTCTACTTCCATAATTGAGTTTTCTTCTAAATGACTATAAACTCTGTTGGCGTCAATTTCCGTGTATAGTTTATACGTCATTGGAAGGCAAGTTATTGGTCTATAATTTTTAGGGTAGCTTGCAGGTACACTAGTAAGAGCATTCTTTTGCCTGTTGTTAGCTAGGTTGGTGTCTATTCGGGGAGAGCATATAAATAGTTTTTACTCATGGCTAAATCTTCGTACAAAGATGTTAATATTTTTTAACCAAAAGTTAGATACTGCATCTGGGCCTGGGGTTTTCCAATTAGAGGATTTTCTTAACTTTGTTTCAATCTCTCTAGGTGTTACTTCATCCCATTTCATATCCTGTATCTTTAAACTTCTTATTCTTTCTTTTACTTCTTTTATCCATTTAACATCTTTGTTATGTTCCACAGGATCTTCATAGACACTTCCCAAAATGTATCTATTTCTTCCAGTTTCTCTATAAAACCTTTTTGGGTCATCAATAAATTGCTTATTTTGTACTTTTCCTTTCTATTTATCTGTGTATCTTCTAAGTTTTTCTGCCTGTGCTGACATTTTTAGTTTATTTGTGATAGTGCATGATAGATCCTGGTCTGTTCTAATACTGTGCATTGCTTTAATCACATCTATATTTCTTAGTATTTTTGTTGATCTATTCCCTCTTGTATAATCTAACAATGACACTTCTTATCTTAATTGCTTTATAGTTTTCTCTATTCGATACTTCCACGATGGTATTCAATTTCTCCCCTGCCTTTCCCTCACTATCCTTTGATCTTCTGGTAGAACCTTATCAGTTATTAATTTGGCTGCACAGTAATATATCCTGTTTACTTCTGTTATACATATGGATCTCTAGGGACAGCCCTAATTACTGCATTAATTTGTTTTGTCCAATTTCTTACTTTTTGGGTTTTATTGACCTTCTGCAGTCTATTTTTCTCATTGATCTTAATATGTCTATCTATGTCCATTAAATCAAGCAAGTCTTCTCTTAGCTCATTTTCTTCCAAACTGAGGGCACATCCTTTGTTTTCCATTTCCTTTGGGCATTCTATAGAAAGTTCTATACATCTTCCTGTAGCACATTCTCTTCAATTTCAACCTGTGTCATCTATTGCTCTGTCATATGGGAACTCACTGGCCTATCACTCCTCATCATTGACTGCTTCAGAATTTCCACAGTTTCTTGTTCCTTTCCTTGCTGTCTAGCCTCAAGTGAACGTTTATACTGGTTTCCTGTGGAAGGCTCCAAAATATCTAGATATGGCACCTGAGCAATTGATTCTTGTTCCACTGGTTTCCTCTTAATTTAGATATCCATTGCTCTATCCTGTTGTAGTGCTTTCTGCATTCAATTTTCTACACTAAATCCTTTTCTTTGCAGCTGCTCCATAACCGCAATTTCTATTTCTTTGACTTATCTATTATTAATCTCTTTTTTCTACTTTTCCTCTTAGTCTTCTTATTTTTTTTTGTATTGTAAACCATGTCCAGATTCCTTTGCCTGTATTTCTCTGCAAATATCTTTGGGGCTGCTCTTTTTGTATCGTTTAGTCTTGCTTTCTCCTTTGCATAAATATTACACAATATTAAATCTCTTTTCCTTTCCCATTTCCATATTTCTTCTTCAGGTGTCTCCTGATCTTCTTGCTTTTCCTTATTCTGGGAACCCACTCCATCATGCTGTGATGTAGTCTGTGTTGGACCTTCTACATTAAATCCTTTACTTTGTGGGAACTCCATAACTTCAACTTCTATTTCTTTAACTTCTGCTTTATTAATCTTCTTTTCCAGATTACATATTTGTGATATTAATTTTTTTTATTGTGAAATTTTCTTTATCTGGGCTGGATGCCTTTTCCTGTATTTCTCTTTGAATATATTTGAGACCGCCTTCTCTATGTTAGTTAACTTAGCTACTCCTTTACATAAACATTGCACCATATCATATCTCTCTTATTTTCCCATATCCATATTTCAAATATCTCTAGGTTTTGTTGTTTATATTTTCACACTTCCTCAAATGCTTCTTTTTCCAAACAGATCAAAGTGTCTTAATATATATAGTCTTTTTTCAAAAATCTGCTGTATTAATGAATGCAAATTTTTATTTGAAACTTCTGATAGTTTTTTTTCTGCGGAAGTATTCTACTTTCCTCTAATTTCTCTCTTAATCATTTTGTATCTTATATCTGGAAATATCTGGAAATTTGGGCTATTTACATAATACTAACAATACATAATTTCTTTCTTATCCTCAATAGTCCACTCTGTAATCTTTATGGCTCTTCTTTGGCCAATCAATTTTTGTGATTTTTGAGGAGTGCTACTTCTTTCTACAAGATCCTCCCCCCTGGGCCTGGCCTGGCCCCATTGTAGGAATATTTCCATATTTTGAGGATTCTACACTGTCATTTTTTCCAGTCTTGGCACCAGTGTGCCTACCAGGATTGGGCACTTTTTTATCCTGGGTCTTGTGTATCCAGCTATCTTTTTTTGTTTTTGACTTTTCTTTTGTCCATGATATATACTATATCAATACAGTCTATATATCAGTGTCGCCTTGGTGAGAGTTTGTGAAAAACAGGGTCCACCTTGTAAAGGTACTCACCCAGACTTGAGGATGAATTCATTTTCAGTACTACTACTCTCCTTTGCTAGCTGACTTTTCATCTCTCCATCAGGACCCCTTCATCTCTGCATCAGGACCCCTTTATCTCTCCATCAGGCCCAGACAGTCTTCTGTGTGACCCACTACATGGCTTTACATATGCGATTAGCACCACAGCAGCCTTGCTGTCAGCAGCTAATAATATCTTTAACAATATGAAGTAGGTTTATCTCTGTTGGCATCTTTATTGATGCAACTTGTGCCTTTGAGACCATAAAGGATGCCATACTTCTTCAAAAACTATGCAGTCAGTTTTGGTGAAAATACCATAAGGTTTAAAAACTTCCTACAAGACAGGACATTTCAAACTTACAATAATAAGTCTTTCTCTTAAACTGGAATAATTAATCCTGATGCTCACTCACAGTATTCAATGTAAGACTACAATTATTCTCTTTATTTATTAGCAAAATTACTTTTGAGCCATTAAACCTTATTTTCACACTGTATGCAGATGAGATACTCATGCTGGAATCCTGCAGTCAAATCTGTTAAAAAAATTCTCTGACCTCTATGGATGGTTCTAAATGAACAAACTTCCATTCAACTGTGTGAATACCTGTGTGATGCCTTTAAATATCCCACAAAATCTTCACCTCAATACATCTTTTATTACATGATTCTAAAAGTAACCTTATTCCTAGTGCCACTAAGCAAAAATATCTAGGGCTAACTCTCAGTCCTACACTTAACCTTTCAGCACATGTTGATAACATTGCAGCTAAAGTGTCACAACAACACAAACATTGGTATTGTATCCCTCACCTTTTTTCTTTTTTCTGCACACTCAGCTATAGCTAGAAATGTAATTACATCTAAATTAGTATATGCATTTCCACGCATCTGATTGCACTCTTCCTAAAACACTTACAGATTACAAATTGGCAAAAATAAAATATGCAGATTTGATCTTCTAGTTGACAACATACACCAAAGCAACTTACTAAAACATTCAGCTGACTTCCCATCACCAAATGCTCATACCCAGTACTCTAATATTTATAACTGTGCATCTTGGTTACTGTCCATTTCTTACGAGTCACAGCTGACTCCTAGAGTGACCCTGCAAACAAGCCACTGCTAGGTATGGAGTTTTGAAGTGAAAATCTGGAAATAGAAGTAGTGTGGCAGGTTTTTCTTTTATATCACACACACACACACACACACACACACACACACACACACACACACACACACACACACACTCACTCACTCACTCACATATGCACTCACACCTGTGTAGAAATTGCAGTTCCCAGTGCACATTTTTCGATTGTTGCTGGAAACTAGAGCACCCAGAAAAAGCTCACATGAACAGGGGGTGGACAAGCAGACTCCACAGAGAAAGCATTCCAGCCTATGTTATTTATTTATGTATTATTATTTATTTATTTGTATTTTGTTAACTGGGCTGGTCCACTGGGATGGTGGCCCATTTTCAGTGGAGACCCGAGGAGAAAAGCTCCAGTTTAAAAAAAAAAAAATTACAGTAATTATAGAAAATCTACAAACATTTGAATCTAAGACATATGGTACAAAGTCTCTTAAAAATAAACAATATATACATTGAATAAGGACAGTCAACAATTAATAACTGAAAAAGAGAGCATCAATTAAAATTGTGATCTAGACAAGTTGGGTGTGATTGTAATTAGGTGGGGTGGTGACAGGTACAAGATGGAGAGTTGGCCAGGTAAGTCTTTAGTTCTCTTTTGAAAATAATGAGAGAGTGAATAGAGTGTAGATAATTAGGAAGCTTGTTCCAAGTTTGAGACATTGAGCAATTGTAAAGACGTTTGCCTATAGTTTTATTGGGTCTGTAGGTGTCCAGTAGGTTTTGGTTAGTGCTGCGGAGGGATCAAGAAAGTTTGTAAGGGAATAAAAGGGTAGATTGGGATGGGCAGTTTGTCAGTTTATATAGTAAAGAATGAGTCTTTTGAAGCTGAGATAGAAATAGAAGTTGAGGGAAGTCAAGCCATCAGAGTAGTTTGAGGGCAAGACAATGGTGGTCTTTGTATGGAAGGTTACAGGCAAATCTGGCTATGTGGTTATGATTGAGTTTATTTAAAAGGTTTGCTTGGAGGTGGAGAAAAAACGGAGAGGCATAGAGAAGGCAAGGGAGTAGGTAGGCTTGGGCAAGGGTTTTTCTACAGGCAATAGGTAAGAATTTTTTGTTTCTGTACAGCAGTCCAAGTTTTTGATTGGTCTTTTTTTATGGACTGTTGTAAGTGAATGTTAAATTTCAGTTGATCATCTGTGGTGACCCTCAGCAGTTTGGTGTGAGAGTCTCTCCATGGATAATACTGTTATCTAGGGAAGAGATAGAGAAGGAAGTCCTAAGATTGCTCATTGATTTTGGGAGGAAGAGGAATGGCTTGTTTTTTGGGGGGTTAAGGATGAGTTGGTTATTGATTAGCCAGTGTTCAGTGGAGTTAAATGAGGTTTATGTCAGGCAGTGAAAGTCAGGAGGGTTGTTGCAGAGGGTGATGAGAGTAGAGTTGTTTGCATATTGGATTAGAGTAGATGTGTAGCAAGCAGAGTAAAGGTTATTAGTAAAAATATTGAAGAGAAGGGGGCCTAGGATGGATCCTTGGGGAACACTTGTGTTGACAGGTAAGAAGGGAGAGCAGGAGGACAGCCATCTAACAGACTGCTGCCGGTTAGTAAGATAGCTTGAGACCCAGTTAGTAGTGGAAGCAGAGAGGTTGAGTTTGGTTAGTTTGTTAAGAAGCTTGGAGTAGGAGACAGTGTTGAATGCCTTAGAGAGGTCAAGGAATAGGCATGACACCAGTCTGTTGTCATCTCTAGCTTTGGCTATGGTCTGTGTAAAGGAAAGAAGAGCAGTGGAGGTGCTATGGTAGGGCCTAAATCTGTGTTGATAGGGGGTGAGGACCTGGAGTAAGTGATTGAGAAGCTAAAAGTGAATGCATTTTTCTAGGATTTTTGAGAGAGGGGAGAGGATGGCTATAGGGTGGAAATTAGCTGGGTCAGTGGAGTTACCTCCTTTATGAAGTGGGATTGTATAAAAGGATTTCCAGATGTCTGGGACTAAGGATTCTCTAATGGAGTGGTTGATAAGGATGGATACTGGATAAGCTATTGTATTGGCTGCAAGTTTGAGAAATTGGGGGGTAGATTGTCGAGGAGGGAGAGCATGGCTTAAGCTTCAGTAGAAGGGATTTTATATAGGCTGTAGGGACATGTTTCAAGGAGAAGGTGGAGTGGGGATTGGTGGTGGAAGGGGTGGGGGGTTGAGAATGGTTAGTATCAGGAGGGATTAGTTTGCAGATTGAGTCTATGAAGAAGTTATTTATTAGGGTGGCTGTTTTGATAGGTGATTTATCAGGGAAGGGGTTGGGGGTAGAAGGTTTTCCTGGGTGGAGAATATTGGTTATGGAGTACCAACATTTTTAAGGATTAGAAGTGTGGATGGATTGTGCCTCTAGGTAGTAATTTTTCTTGTCCGGGATGAGTTTTTTAGTAAGGTTTTTTAGTTCTTTTAAGTTGAGGAAGAGAGAGGGAGATTTAGACTTTCACCATTGTTTCCAGGTGGAGTCTCTGAGTTTCATGGTGGATTAGGTATGTCTGGAGAGCCAGGGTGCGGGATTAGATCTGATCCTGATTTTCCTTATTGGATTGAGGGAGTTTAGGCTGTTTAGAAAAGTGTTATTAAAATCAATAATAGCTTTGTTTAGGGGAGAGTTGAACAGGTGGGACCAGTCTATGAGAGACAGTAGATGGTTGAACTTTTCTGCATTGAAATTTGAAAGATTTCAGCAGTCTCTATAAAGATGGGATTTAGGGGTATGAGGTGGTATCCTTTGTATAGAGATTGGGAGGTGATCGCTTAAGGAGTTAAGTACAGTACTAGGATTCTGGTACTGACTAGGACTGGAGGTTAAGATCCAGTCTAGTATGGAGCTAGAGATTTTCTTGATACGGGTGGGAGTAGAGATTAGTTGGCTGAAACCAAAGAGGTTAATACTAAGACTAGGGGAGAGGGGGGAGAGTTTGTTCCAGTAGATGTTATTTTGTAGGATATATTCTGGGAAGTCCAGGATAGGACTGATTCAAGTACTGGAATATTATTACCAGGAGGGATATAGATGGATGCAATTGCTATTTACTTATGAGGGTTAATGTGGCAGTTGAGGAAGATGAGTTCAGCAGGTGAGAAATCAGGAGGGGGTGAGAGGGGGGTAAGGTTAAGATGTTCTGAATACAGGATACCTACCCCACCACCCTTTTTGGATGGTCTGTCTTGCTGGAATATGTTATAGCCTGGGGGAAGGATTTCTGAATTTGTAATATGGAGTTTGGAGTTTGAGCCATGTTACTATTAGGGCTAAGATGTGGGGAGAATAGCTGGCAAACCAAACATGTAAATGTGTAATTTCATTTGTGAGACTTTGCAGGTTTATAGAGTAGATGGAAAGGAGTTTTGATGGGGAAGTTAGGAGTTGCTGACTGTTAAATGAGGTGGAGTTGGTAGGGTTGGGTAGAGGGGGTTTGCCAGAGTTGGGGTGGATGCCCCCATCTGGTAGGAGAGTGATTGGGGATACAGCAGCTTTAGTGCAGGAGAGGTGGTGGGTATGTGAACCAGAGAACCTTTTACAACAATGCTACCCATTTCATCACTGTGCTACTTAACTCCATGGCAAAGAAGCAAATTATAGTCTTCATAGCTGTCAAGAGGATTATCTTACTCTGAAAATGCCAAATTTCAAAGCAGACATATGGAAAAGAGTCTTCTCCAAACTAGACGCTGCTCTATGGAACCACATCCCAAACAAAGTGAGAAAAATACAGACTCTGCAGCCTTCAAAACTGCACCAAACAAACATATATTTAACAAATCTAAATGTAGATGCTTTCATAAAGCAGGCTAAGTCAATGCAAAGCTTCTTGGCAATACCATAACAAGGTACTTTCTATTAATCCATAAGTGTTAAAAGCTGATCATTAGAGCACAGGGATTATAAATCTGTAAAGAGAAATTTTGTTATTACTGAATATTCTTTGTATAAAACATATTATTTACTATAAAAAATTTTAAAAAACTACGCCAAAAGCCTCAAGAAATAGTGCTGAGTAAACAATATTTAAAATGAAACACTGCGATGGAAAACAAAAAAAGCTGACACCACCAAATAATTCAAAAGGCTTAATACACAGGGATGCAAGGATTAAGTGCTTTCAGCCATTTCATAAAGGCCTTCTTCAGAATTAAACTTTTTAATCATTTCAATTTAATATAATACCATTCATTAGAATCCACGAATCAAATGCAATCAATTAGCCAAGCAACAATTATAATAGTACAATGTGAAAAAACTTATAGAAGCATTGCATTAAAAAATGAACACGTTAAAAAACATTGGGCAGGATTCACGAAGCCTCCGTGTAAGAGATACATGGCTTACACGGAGGCTGCAATTAAACGGTGTGAAGTCAGCATGTCATGCATATGCATGAGGGCATGCTGAATCACACCGAAGGCTAACACGGTCCGTGGAAGACAGTAGGGGGCGTGTCCGTAGGCCGAGCCCTGCAAGCGGACACGCCCCCAGAAGAGTAAAAATGCCCAAAGTAAACACCCACGACAGAGGCCATGGAAATGTGAATAAACACAACACAACACATGCCCCCACAGACTATGAACATAAAATATATAAATGAACATGTTATATATTTTTTTAAAATCGTAAAGATGTTTGCCCGTGAGTGTGCTCGTTTGCACGGGCATGCCCATAGCTTAGCCACAGTTAGCTGTCAGTAGAAAAGGATATAAGAACCAAATATGCAAAGTGAGCCAAAAAGCAATAGCGTAGCGGTAGAGATGTCGGCTGAAAAGCAGGCATTCATGGTTCGAGCCCCCACAACACAAATTTTTATTTTAGTAAAATAAGCACGAAACAAGTCCCTGACAAACATGTACACATATAAAATCATAGTTCATGTAAAATGTAATGAAATAGTCCATTTATTTTGAAGAAATGTGAGATAACAAAATAATAAAAAATGCCAGATGTGCCTATAGCTGAGCTACAGTTTAACAAGGTGAGTGCATCTGCCCGTAGGTTAGCAGTGGTTTAACAGGTGCAAAATGAGTGCCCGTAGGTGAGCAGTGGTTTAACACGCTGAAACTGTGTGCCTCTAGCTGAGCTGAGCGTAATATGCGTGCTGATAGCCAAATGAGGAGTAAACCAGTGTACCCTGTTTGCGCGGAGCTGCGCACCATGCCAACAAGCTAACCGACGGGCAACGTTGAGCAAGCCGTATCAAAACTGCCTTTACACAGACACACCCCTCAGCCTGTCTAGACAGTCATAAAAGATAAAAAGCAGTGGCCAGGTTCGAACCCAGGATACTATACACTATAGTCAACGTACTGAACCACTAAGCCATGACAGCAGTACCTATAAATGCAGTAATAGCAAATATATAGGAATGAATACAAAGTGGAGCATGACAAAGCAGGTTTTGTGAAGTTGATACAATTCCAAAATGGCCAATCACAGATATGTGCGGGAAAAATGGCCTATATAAGCCCCATAGGCGGGAATACACAGCATAAACGATTGTAGAACTGACTTGCAGCCAGAATGACAGGAGTAGGTGAGGGTAGTTGCTTTCGAGCACAGAGGTGGGGCGTTGAGGAGTCCAGATACATGGTCTGGCTCCTAGTCCACAATCATGAGGCCCAACTCATGCAGGGCCAGGTCCTGTGGGGAGCATATAGGGCTGAGGCGTGGGACTGGTTGGCTCATGATCTCACCAGTGCCACAGGGATTCCAAGGACTGGTGAGCAGGTTTGTCACCACCATGCGGACCTGAAGAGATGCAAGCAGGACCAATTGAACCTTTGGATCCAGGAGGCCTGGCAAATGCCCAACGCCCCACTACTGAGTAAGTTACATGTAATTATGTATGTAAGAAATTAAACTAGCTGATATTAGGAGATGTGTATTCCAATATTACTTCATTTATATTACAGCTGCAGGTGTCCGTTCTGCGAACCGCAGAGCCTATGGCAATAGACTGGTGCGGTTGTGCCACCAGGCAGATCAGTAATCCTCTCCCAGTAACTGTAAAGAAATATAAAAGTATGACAGTTAGCAAAAGAGTGCAGTGTAGTCACTAAGTAATAGAATATGCAAGTAACAAGTGTAAGAGTGTTTGCAAGTATTGCTTGATTACAAAAGTGTGTTGCAGTCTGTAATCCAAACAGAAAAATGAAAATGTCTGAAATAAAGTCTGAAATAAAGATGCCCCACCTGTAATATAATAGTACACAACCTGCAGCAGGCTGAAAAGTACAGCTGCAGAAGATGAGCAAATCACATGTGTGAAATATACCCCTGTTGAAATACTGAAACATGACATAAGTGAGACTGCTGGAAAGGATTGTAATAACTACAGGTAAAACATGTCAATAAAGCCTAGAAGTAAGTACCATCCTGAATAGTAAAATGAAAACAAGTGAGAGAGTGTGCGAAAGTGTTATGAATCCACCAATAAAGTAGTAATAACCCCTGAATAAAGTATACTGCAGTCAGTACAGAATGAAATGCATGTGAGAAGCAAAACCAAACAGCGAAATTTGTTCAAAGTGTTGCTGCAGCTGGAATGTGTATCCCAAAATCTGGATATGTTGCTCTCAGTCTGCAATATGCAGATAGTATGATTGTCTGACATACCAAACATCCACACTTGTCTATAGCTATATAAAGCAAATGTAGCAGGATGATATAGCTGAACAAAGCCAGATATGAATGTGTATGAAGAACAATAAAATGTATATTGATGTAGCAGTAACAGTCCTATCACCAAATTGAAGTAGTTATCATATAGGAAACTGTAGTTAGAACAGCAGTGTGTATATATGTGCAGCTATTAGAAATGTACAGCATATGTATTTGTATTCGAAGGTGTTAATATTATTTTCCTCACCCCACCCTATAACCACATATAACCCATTCCACGTGAAAATGGTATGTGCAATCACAATTAACACCCCTGGACATTTGTCCTGTTGGGTCATAAATATTTGCATGTCCGTTGATGCATCTGCCCTGTTCATACATCCAAACCTGATGGCCTGTTCCTGCATGTTGTTGGACTGTGTATTGCTGTTCAAATTATGCATGTGTTATGCTCGCTGTTCAGTGCTGTGAATATCTGGGTGTTTGGTTAATGGGAATACTAATGCATGCTGTTACAACTAATTGTGAATGGTATTATATGTTACTAACCCAAATTGTCATGACATAATGCAAAACATAGGACGACAGGGAAGGCGGGTTCCAGCGGACCCACCTCTCCCACCTCAGCTGGCGAGTGCACCTGGCACTAGTGCCCAGTCTGGACCCTCCTCCTGTGGCCCTGTGCCACCTGTGGGTGGAAGCGCTGCAGGGGATGGGGCTCGTCCCCCCTCTGCAAGTGTGGCCGGAGGAGAACCACCACTCACCCTCCGTAGCGTCTGGACTGTGGTGCGTAGGGAGATCCAGGACTCTGTTCTTGGGCCCCTACACCAGCTTGAGGCACAGGTGGCACAACTTACGGGCATGCCTGTTGCCCGGCCTACACAGCCCCCAGCACAGCCCCGTCCTGGGCAGTGAAGGAACAGTGTCAACTGCCCATGGGTTGGGATATTAGTTCCACTGTTGCCATCTGTGGGCTCATGGGCTCTGGATATCCAAACATCCATCCCCGTCAATTGTGTAACCCCCCCCACACGTGTCATACACCGCCCCTGTATGCATCTTGTTTGTCTTGTCTGTTGACCTACCCAACCTACCTCCCCAGTTATACCGACTTCCTTCACCTGACATACCACTCTCACCTGAAAAAAAAAAAAAAAAAGGGCTCTCTGTACCCACAAAAAAATTACGCCCCATACATAGCTGCCCATTCCGTACACATGTCTGCTGGACACGGAAACTATCAATTACAATTGGCTGTACAACAAGTATTATTGTTGTCCTGACACCTCTCTCAGGGGTGGAAGGTTTAAAATGTCACACCAAATTACATACATATGCACAGCTGTTGCTGATGAAGAAATGGGCAGCTATGGGCCTTACCTACATCCCTCCTGCAAATCCCAAGCTTGTTTCCCTACTGTCTTACCCTCTTTGTGACCCCTTTTTCACCACTTTCCTGTCTCCCCATTTTCATTTCTTTCAAAGAAAATAGTGCGGGTATGCGCCAGAGTAAGCACTGTTAAGTGGTTGTAAGCGGGTGTGCGCGTGTGTGCACGGAGCTGAATGCCAGTGCGCATGCATGAGCTCCGCGCAATCCAGCGCTAACCCGGTTACAACTGCTTAAAAGTGCCTTAGTCACTCTGATTGACAGGTCCTGTAGTCAGTTCAAAAGCAAAATAAAATCCCACTGTCAGGCCTGAACCCATGACCTTGGAAACAGTAGTCTGCATGACCTACCACTAAGCCATGACTCTTATACAAGAGCATTGTGCTAAAATAGATATATCATGTAATAGTAGGAATGAATGTAAAGGGAATATAGGATGTGTAGTACACAAAGCATGTCATTTAGAATTACTGGAAAAACTAGTGGATTTCCATAATAGTAGTGCGTGAACAGAAACAGCCATGCTAGTTGGTAGCTAGTAGGTAATAATGTCAGTTAATGTACATATATAAATGTATGTATATTTACATATATATATATATGTATATATATATATATATATATATGGGTCACCTTTAGAAGCCCGACAACGCGTTTCGCCGACATGGAATCTGACGGGACGAAAACACCGACATCGCAGATGACCGACAAGGTAAGAAACCGACGGACTCGGTAAGTGCGACGAAAGTGAGGGATTTAGTGTTAGGGAGCGGACAGGTAAGTGTGCGATAGTGAGGGACTGTGGGTTTAGGGGTGGTTTAAGTAAGTTAGGGTTAGGGTGCAGGTAGGGTGTGTGTGCGATAGTGAGGGACTGTGGGTTTAGGGGTGGTTTAAGTGAGTTAGGGTTAGGGTGCAGGTAGGGTGTGTGTGCGATAGTGAGGGACTGTGGGTTTAGGGGTGGGTTAAGTGAGTTAGGGTTAGGGTGCAGGTAGGGTGAGTGTCGGATCTTGGGGTTACGGGTGGGTAAGTGAGTTAGGGTGCAGGTAGGGTAAGTGTGCAGTGTCGGACCTTAGGGTTAGGGTTTGGGTTAGGGATAGTGCATATGTTATGTAGTGTACTGTGTTGTTTGCGTGTAGTGTGTTGCTGTAATGGTTTTTGGTGTTTTGCGTTGTCGGCGCTTTTGTTGTCGGTCTTTGGTGTCGGTGATTAGTGTGTCGTAAACGTGATTTCGGGATATAAAGGTGATCCATATATATATATATATATATATATATATATATAGTTGTAGGTGTCATTGTACATACACACTTACTACAGGGAACAGGAGAGAGGAATGGAGAAATGTGAATCTACAACACAGCCTGAATCATGAGAGAGATACTAACCTTTACACTCACAGAACAGTGTCCACAGCATACCAGCATGGTCCCCACCCTTACAATCTGAAAGGGCAACGCTTATCTCACATACCCTTTTATAGCACTGTCCTGAAATCACAGTGAGAACTGCAATCAGTACACAACTGGCTGCATGCAATTAGCAAATGCTGGCTTACAATTGGTGCAGAGGCCATCACATGGACCTATGCAGATACCTACAAAAGCATCCTGTACTAACACTCCACACATGCAATATGTTCATTGCACTGTCTGGAAGCAGGCAGAGGGAGAGAGACAGAGACAGAGAGTGAGAGAAAAAAAAAAACACGCTACACACTGAGTCTAAGCTGTCAGCAGTGACAGTAGCAAGCCGTGCCAGCAGCAGCAGGAAGCAGAAGTAGTGGTAACGCAACCAGCTGTGACAAACACAGGTAATTGAAAGTAGCAGGTTAATAGTCTGCATACTGTGAACCCTCCAAATGTGTCATCGGTCTGTATCTATAGGTATGTCCATGTGATATGTTGTGTGTACGTAGTTCCACCAAAAGGGGATGACTATACATTACATGTCAGTCAGTGTTAGGCCATGATCCTGGCAGCAGTTGTCTGTGCGTTGCCCTCATCAATGGCTGTAGTGACTGTTTTGAAAGGTCAACCAGGTTCAAAAGGCAGGATCAGCCCATCACAAAGGCAAACTGGCCGGGAACAAGTGTCTGCAGGTACCCAATATCGCTGTATATGCGTCCCATACTGAATAATTCCATAGCTTAGCAGACCGGGCCGGTTATGCTTATGATGCGGTAGTTCCCAGGGTCAGTAGAGGTGCCTCCTTAGTGGTGTGGGACCACTGTTGCTGTATGCCAGTGTTCAGGTACATATCCTGTAGTACGGCCAAGGTTAAATATCAGTCTTATATGCGGTTGTATGTCCTCTTGGAGTGCACATAGCACACATCCAGGGATACCATCAGGTCACAGTGATGCTGTGTGTTCTGCTTGGCTGAGGGCGGCCCTCACCTGGACCTGTGAGATTATAGGGAGGTTACATTCAGCTGTGATAAGTATTTCTACTTGTGGGGGAGAAGGAAGGGGGATACGTGCACCGAACCTGTCTGCAAGAATGTTGCCAATATCTGCGTGTTCGGTGAATGTTCAGTAGGTGTGTATTAACTCAGAGCATATATGAGGCGTTTGGTCCATATGTGTAACATAACTGAAGAAGGCCTTGTGGTTATCTATGGTGTCTGTGGCCATTTCCCTCCCAGAGTAGGCCGTGGCCGTTGTTATGAGAGACCGTAGCGTATTACCAGTGCTGACCACAGATGCCTTCCATTAATGTGAATCTGCTTTGTCCTGCAGTAGCCTCCTGCTATTGTTATACAATCTGCCTCTGGCTGGGGTCCACCGGACAGGATGCCAAACCTTTGTGCATAGAGTCTCGGTTAGAAATGCGTGTGCAAGTTCCATGCAATCTGTGGGATGTCCGTGGTAAGCATTCACAAAGGGGTCAGCAGTGTGGGTTGTGGCTTCCACTGGCCCAGTGGGCTGCATGGATACCATCTCAGTCCTAACAAGTGAATAACTGTCTAATCACATACATATCAAAGTAGTCTACTGTACTGGTGGTGGTGGTGGGATATGTATATCCAGGCCGAGTAACTTGTGTCCAGATCACACTAGTGGATGACGTTCCACATACAGTACCTTGGTATGAACCCCCAGAGTGAGGTTGTGCATTGGACCTGTCGCAGTGTGCTGACCGATGGGGCATGCTACTATGTTGTATGGAATGTGGCAGGTATTGTTGCACAGGTGTTGGCTGAGCACTGATATCTGGCCATGTACTTGTGTATCCACCACGAGACACACATGCAACATATGGGAGTAGTAGTATATCACTACACTTGAGTATCATGTATAGTATGTGTGCCATATATTGCTGACATAGTCTGCTGATATCCTGTTCGTGTTCTCTTCCAGGGAGATGGCGCGTCAGCGTAATCCCGCCTACTCTGCAGCAGAAGATGAGGAGATACACCAGAGCCTGGTGCGGGATTATGACATACTGTTTTTCCGCACCAGCCAGAATCAGCAGGAGAGAGCTGCACTGTGGCAAGATCTTGTCCGTAGGGTAAATGACATTGGCACGCATAATAGGACATATGAGCAGGTACGACATCACTGCAGTGATTTAATCAGAAATGTCCGTCAGCATGCGTCGGATATCCACAGGCAACAGGTTGTCACAGGAGGTGGGGTGGCCACACATCCCCCCCTCACCAGACTGGAGGGGCTACTCCTAAGTGTTGTGGCTCCAGCCCCGTAACAGCAACAGCAATACACCTGCATCATGATGGAGGCTGGATCCACACAGCAGCACGACATGGAGCGTGCAGGTAATATGCCATATGTACACTTGACTGTTCTGTACACTGTTAGTTTATGCATGTGTAAGGTGTGTCCGTGGTATGTAGCTGTCAACATAGTATGTAATTGTGCATGTGTGATATTGGCAATATCAGCAGCTGACGTGTGAAAGGCAACTGGTGTACTACTGCACTGTATCATATGCAGTATCAATGGCACAGTTGTGCCCACTGACATTAATCTCCTCATTTCTGCAGGTCCCTCCGGTGTTACAGCAAGGCAGGCCATCCATGCTGGTGAGTGTGTTTAACAATACCTATAATAGTCCTGATAGTGCTAGTAATACTAGTGTAACTCAGTAGTGCTCTGTGTGTATACTGCGGGGTGTTCATGTGTGCATGTGTGCAGGTGTGCCTGTGTCCACGTGTGCCTGTGTGCATGTGTGCCTGTGTCCACGTGTGCATGTGTGCATGTGTGCCTGTGTCCACGGGTGCATGTGTGTATGTGTGCATGTGTCCACGTGTGCATGTGTGCATGTGTGCATGTGTACACGTGTCCACGTGTGCATGTGTGCATGTGTGCCTGTGTGCCTGTGTGCATGTGTGCATGTATGCCTGTGTCCATGTGTGCATGTGTGCATGTGTGCATGTGTCCACGTGTGCATGTGTGCATAAGTGCATCACTGGTAACATTGTGTGGACACTGTAAACTGTGTTTCCTGTCTTCCTCCCACAGGTTCTGGTGCTGCTCTGGTTTCCTGCAGCAGGGAACCTGAATCTGGTGCCACAGGTACTGGTAATGATGATATCTGTGTAATGGCACAGGAAGGTGTGTCAGGGTCTGCCATTGGTCAGCCAATTGACAGTACACAGCTGTCAACCCCATCATTGCGCACAGTCATCCTGCCAGTACATCCTTTGTCACCATTGTCCCTAGGTGATGGACAGGATACAGTGGGCATTGACCAGGGTAATGTGGTATCTGTGGCGCATGCTTCCCCACACAGTAGCCATGGGCAGGGTCCTGCGATGGTACCACACAGACAGTTGCCCATGGGTTCTCGTGGGAGCATCCGTGGGCGTACTGCCTCTGGCAGACGTGCCCAAAGAGGTCTGTCAACCTCAGCTATGTTTCGGGCTGTCATGCAGGCACAGTCGCGTATGGAAAGGTACACCAGACAGGGTCTGAGGGAGCTGAGAGCATGTCGCACAGCCATGACTGACAGTATGCGTGACATCACGGATGCTATCCGTAATTTCACCGATGTCATAGACAGACGTTGTGGGGACATATTACAGCAGTTCCACAACCAAATGTCCATGAACCAGGGCAATGGTGGGTGGTTGCGGCATTGATGTGGAATATGCCAGCAACAGCAGCAGCTGGCAGTCGGCGCGGATAACAACAGGCCCGCGCACACCCCCATAGTGCCAGCAGCAGCCCCAGCAATGCTGGGTCTGTGCTGTCATTGGAACTCCCCAGGAGACCACGTGCACATGGCCCTGGACAGTCTCAACAGGGACCTGTGTCCAGTCAACACATTCCCGCTTCTGATGACAGTATCCAGTCTGGCTTAATACCGGATACGGTCCGTAGCACCCCTGCCAGGCACAGGTACCGTGTCCATGCCCACAGACACTGATCTGTATGACCTGCCAGGTGCAGTCTGTGGCTGTACACAAACCCCTGTATATGGCAGCCATGAGGTGGAACTGTGTGCGTGCATACACACATGCGAAATGTTAACACCTAGGGCTACCACATACATGCACACACTGCACCAACAGTGCCCCAACCTGTACTGCTGTCCCTCACCAACACACATACACACACATGTCAATTGGTGGTATCAGTGGCAGACTCAGGCATACCTAATTCACACCCTGTGCATATGATGAAACTGTGCCACCTCCTGCAATCTCCAACATCAGTGCAGGAACAGGTAAACACGTTGCTGATGCACAGGGTAACTACATAGAAGTGTATTAGTAGTATCATGTTGGTAACAGTACAGTGTGCTGATATGACTGTGTGTATATCCCAGCATGCCTGATGCAGTAACCGTATGACTGTCCTGAATTGTTATCTGCACCCATAGTACGTACCAAAGTGTAACAGCTGCACATTATTGCATACCGGTGGTAAGGATGTCAACAGATAGCCACATACATGGGTAGCACAGGGGGAAGCTAATGCAAGTAGTGATATGCAATGATGGACATGTACAGTAATGGTGGCAAGTTGCCCACAATGACTATGCAATGTGGATGTTTGCGCATGTTGATATGTGTGCAGTACCAATATAATCCAAATCACAATTAACTATGACATAATATCAGTTCTACTATGGGCATCTGCGCTGTGCATTCCTGGGTACATGCTGATAGTGCCTACGTATTTGCACTGTTACCTACTGTTAGTGTTACCCCTTCTTTGTTGTACAATGGACTACTTCCAGTCCTGCTTACTGTAGCTTTGTTTGCATGCATGTTCGCTTGGGGTTCCCTGGAACACTGCTTCCACCTGCAGTGCAGAGTTACAGTGCTTCTGTGGACTCCTAGTGACATCTGCATAGCGTACGATACGTATGTCAGGTTTACACATGACAGAACGTCATTGTCTGTCCTGTTCTCATGTACATTGCCTGTGACACATTGCACATGTCTTACCTGGCATTTACCCACGTGTGCAGTCATATATGCCAGTGCTATGAAACAATATCAGTACACCCACACATACACACCTTCAGTATGTTGTTCCCCATTGGCCCTATGTGTTGGTACTCACTATGGCAATCACACTACTAGGGTAGCATGTGCAAAGATAACCTGTGAATCACCTCTATGGTCCAATTGTGGTTTATGTGAGTCATGTGGCAATGTCACAGCTGCCACATGTATGCAGTCAACCATCACCCTTGGCCAGGAACGTACAACACATGTGTGGGATGCCACCACATAGCCAATCTGGGGACTGAGCACTCTGAACCCAGTAATGCCATACCCTGTCAGGTGGCATGTCATACTACAGTGACTAAAATACCAGTCAGACATAGACATGCACTGACAGCAAGCTGAACACACTGGGGCATACGTGGGGACTCAGAATAGCATCCTGCCTGAGCATCACACACCTCCGCAGCTGGCACACAGGCATATGATACGTCGGAACAGAGCACATGCCACACATGGCACACACATCCCGTGTGCCACACACTCACAGCCTGTAGGGCTACACACCACACCTGCTACAGATGTGTCAGGTACCTCTCTTGGCCGCTGCAGTGGGGTCCCGCTCAACAGGCTGTACATGGTGAAGGTCACAGTGATATGCCTCTGGGGCACTATGGTCCACCACAAAACACATGCATACAGGTCAGTCAGAGGCATGGACACATATGACTCAGTCATTGACCATGCCACTATGGATGACCTGAGACATACCTCCCTGGACTACATGATAGGGAACATAGAAGGGATCTCTCAGCATGTGGCATGGGCCAGTATGAGCCTGATCTTGGTTGCCATCATACCCACACCAGGTATGCTACCACTATATGTAGGAAGGATGTTCTATGTCTACATTCTGCTCAGTCTCCAATGTCATTCATAGGGTATCCACTGGCTGTCAACGTGTGCTTATGCTAGGGAAGCCACAATGATGTGCGAGGTGCAGCTTGCATGTGACACCCATGGCCCAATGTATATTGGCGAAGCCCCTTGATACACACATACTGCCTTATGCTGCAGGACACGGATTACATAGCGACCTCCGCGGGTATCACACAGGATAGGACACTATCAGTGATGCTACACACCACCAGCAGTGTACACCGCAAGATGCATGCACTGGACACTGTCCTCAACACGGTGAACTGCAATGTTTGTGCAGTACCAGAGTCCTGATTCATGGCTCACAGGTGCAACCCATCACTGCCAGGTTATACCTCATACCATGCCTGTCGTCCCCTACACATGTAACACACATGGACAGGGGGGTGGTATCCCAAGGCACCACAGATACACACACCTCCAGGTTGTTGGCACAGCACAAAGCATCAGGGCCTATTCATGTGCAGCTAACAGTGTGTTGGACTGCCGTCTGGTTCATAGCCTGGCACACACAAACCTCCCATACACAGGAAACCCACCTATCCTCCATAACAACACTGGCAGCATGACAGTCTCAAGAACTGTCTTTATATGGCTGGACTGCATCCAGCCAAACATTGTGCGTGAGCATTACTGTAGCTACAACACACTAGTTGAAGGGTTGCCAGCATGTGGTCACTGAATTGCAGTGGAATGACATGTTACCACTCCCACAACAGGTGGGAATATGCAGCACCTGTACATCGACTACATGTAGACTATATGGCCCAGACCAGATGTGTATCCCCTGCTGTAGGTATTTTACCATATACACCCACACTGTATAGACACATACCACGCGGCCCTGCACAGTAAGACACAGTCATATTGTTATGCATTGCAAATACCATTTATCCACTCGAGGCATGTGTCAGACATGGTAACTACTGCAGGTCACAGGTATTTATGTGTATGTGTCACACACATACATCATGTGTGCATTGCCATTGCTGGTTTAGGCAATGGCATGCATTGTTATGCACAAAGACCCACACAAGGTCATAATGTGTGACACAACCACATGTGGCAGTTGTAGGTTACCAAAACATACCTATCTGTACTCTGACAATGGTAATAGACCCAGTAGCAGAGCATTACTGGCCAACTAGCCCTGTTTGGCTGTGCTGATAGTGTGGTGACATCCCCTGTGTTTACTGGGGGAATATGCAGAATCTGGTGTATTGTAGTATTTGCCAAAAGGATCTGTTATCTCACACTTGCATTTACACACACCCTACTACCCCCACACACACACTTGCAGGATTCATACCCCTACCTAACTAAGTCATGACACGTGAGAGAGATGCATTAGCGAAGCACACTATTCAAATTACTAGGAGGTTCCTCTTCCCTGGCTGTACTTATAGGGTGCTGATATCATCAGTGCTGACATCATCAGTGTTTTGAAAGGGTAATGTGCATCAGGTAGTGTGATCTCCTGATTGCCAAAACTAACATGTTTTTCATACAGAATTGCACACACACAAATTCCCCACATCCAAACACACACACACTTGCAGGTTTCAAACCCCTACCTAACTATGTTATGATACTTGAGAGTGACACTGTAGCAGACTGCGCTATTCGGATTACTGGTAGGGTTTTTTTCTCCAGCTGTATGTATAGGGTGCTGACATCATCACTGTTTGGAAAGGGTAATGTGCATCATGTAGTGTGATCTCCTGATTGCAAAAAAGCACATGTTTTTCATACAGAATTGCACACACACAAACTCCCCACATCCAAACTTGCCATTTGCAGGTTTCAAACTCCTACTTAACTATATTATGACATTCAAGAAAAACACATTAGCAGAGGGTGCTATTCAAATTACTGGGAGGTTTCCTTTCTCCTGCTGTACTTATAGGGTGCTGACATCATCCGTGCTTAGATAGGGGAATGTGCATCCTGTAGAGTGCTTTCACAGTTGCCAAAATGGACATCTCCCTCACACAGACTTGCACACACACTAACCCCCCTCCACACGCACTGGGCAGTTGCAAGATTCAAAGCCCTACCTAACTATTTTATGACACTCGTGACAGACGCATTAGCAGAGCGCGTTATTTGAATTACTGGGAGGTTTTCCTTCTCCTGCTGTACTTATAGGGTGCTGACCTAATCTGTGCTGAGATAGGGGAATGTGCATCCTGTAGAGTGCTTTCACAGTTGCCAAAAGGGACATCTTCCTCACACAGACTTGCACACACACTAACCCCCTCCACACACACTGGGCAGTTGCAGGATTCAAACCCCTACCTAACTATGTTATGACACTCGTGACAGACACATTAAAAGAACGCGCTATTCGAATTACTGGGAGGTTTCCCTTCTCCTGCTGTACTTATAGGGTGCTGACATCATCCGTGCTGAGATAGGGGAATGTGCATCCTGTAGAGTGCTTTCACAGTTGCCAAAAGTGACATCTCCCTCACACAGACTTGCACACACACTAACCCCTCTCCATACACACTGGGCAGTTGCAGCATTCAAACCCCTACCTAACTATGTTATGACACTCGTGACAGATGCATTAGCAGAGCATGCTATTCAAATTACTGGGAGGTTTTACTTCTCCTGCTGTACTTATAGGGTGCTGACATCATCCGTGCTGAGATAGGGGAATTTGCATTCTGTAGAGTGCTTTCACAGTTGCCAAAAGGGACATCTTCCTCACACAGACTTGCACACACACTAACCCCCCTCCACACACACTGGGCTGTTGCAGGATTCAAACCCCTACCTACGTATGTTATGACACTCGTGACAGACGCATTAGCAGAGCGCACTATTTGAATTACTGGGAAGTTTCCCTTCTCCTGCTGTACTTATAGGGTGCCGACATCATCCGTGCTGAGATAGGGGAATGTGCATCCTGTAGAGTGCTTTCACAGTTGCCAAAAGGGACATCTCCCTCACACAGACACTAACACCCCTCCACACACACTGGGCAGTTGAAAGATTCAAGCCCCTACCTAACTATGTTACAACATTCATGACAGACGCATTAGCAGAGCATGCTATTCGAATTACTGGGAGATTTCCCTTCTCCTGCTGTACTTATAGGGTGCTGACATCATCCGTGCTGAGATAGGGGAATGTGCATCCTGTAGAGTTCTTTCACAGTTGCCAAAAGGGACATCTTCCTCACACAGACTTGCACACACATCAACCCCGCTCACCCCCACACACACACACACTGAGCAATTGCATGATTGGAACTCCTACCTACCTATATTATGACATTTGAGGGAGACGCATTAGCAGAGTGCGCTAACCGAATTACTGGGCATGTGGTCTGCACCTGCAGTATTTATAGGGTGCTGACATCTTTATTTCTACAGAGGTATGTACATCTAGTACTACCTGTCAGGTGGGGGATAGCATATATATGCATTTGCAGCCACCTACGTCAGGGTCAGATATGCACATCGCACTGGCAGGTTATGTTCTATACCATGCTTCATGATCACAGGACCTGTAACACACAACACAACCAGTCCAGAACACCACACCCACATCCAGGACACACACTTAGCTTCCCTGGGAACAGTGCCAGGATATGCATGTGTTCACATACACCATTCCAGTTGTTAACATCAGGTACAGGTATATTGTGTGTGAGAACTACTCAGGCCTCTACCACTTTACCCTACAGCCACTACAATTTGTGGGTCCATGTGCTATGGCAGAACCACACACCACAGCCACATGGGGGAATACATATTGCACCTGTCCATCTGCAACATGGGTACTCACTGTTCCACACCAGAGGTAGACCACCTTTGTTGATATCTGACCATACCCACCTTTCCCTGGACATCCATATCCCATCCCCACCCCCCAGGCAAGTTTGTCACTGCACACAAACTGTATTTAGCACAATCAGACTCTACACTTGTGAAGACTGGGGTGGACGACTTCAAAGGACCCATGCTGGGGGACTATACTGGCCACTCAGCATAATCCTTCACAATTGCATTCTATGAGCATGTGTATGGTTTGCATTGATCATGCTATGCCACATATACCCATGACTGCTCCACAACAAGACACATGTCAGGTTTACACCAGCCATATATGAGCCGTCCAACAGACAGAGTGAGCTAATACATTGCAGAGCTGTAGCCCACAGAGGGAGGACATCTGTGAACAGTTCTGGCACGGCACTTCATTCACACATAATCATCACAACGCAGTGTTGACAGTGGAATTGTCCAGACAATGCAGATAGGGCTCCCCTCAGTCTGTTATTGACGGCCACTTACTGTTAGAGATCCTCAGCAACCCTCTTCCAGCACACACCAACAACATGGCTGTGGCTTAGCACATTCAAACCCTGGGATCTCCACTGTGCCCCTGCTTGACAGAGGCACAGCTCACTAGCCTCACACATACCCTTATGTGACCTACTTTACAGTGGCACGGTAGCCTACTGTACTGGGGATGCAGATGCCAAGCACACTCTGGCTGAGCTGTCATTCCCTAGGGCAACAAGCCTAGTATTGACCTTTACTCCCATATGTTCAATTGTCAGATGCACAATATTTGTTGTGCTGTTTTACAGTTTGCAGGTCTTTATTGCCATAGCATTCCCTTTTCCTATGACCAACTTGTGTATCTGTGGAAGATGTTTGCATATGCTTATAGGTGCTGAGATAGGGGAATGTGCATCCTGTAGAGTGCTTTCACAGTTGCCAAAAGGGACATCTCCCTCACACAGACTTGCACACACACTAACCCCCCTCCACACGCACTGGGCAGTTGCAGGATTCAAACCCCTACCTACCTATTTTATAACACTCGTGACAGACACATTAGCAGAGCATGTTATTTGAATTACTGGGAGGTTTTTCTTCTCCTGCTGTACTTATAGGGTGCTGACATCATCCGTGCTGAGATAGGGGAATGTGCATCCTGTAGAGTGCTTTCACAGTTGCCAAAAGGGACATCTCCCTTACACAGACTTGCACACACACTAACCCCTCTCCACACACACTGGGCAGTTGCAGGATTCAAACCCCTACCTAACTATGTTATGACACTCGTGACAGACACATTAGCAAAGCGCGTTATTTGAATTACTGGGAGGTTTTTCTTCTCCTGCTGTACTTATAGGGTGCTGACATCATCCGTGCTGAGATAGGGGAATGTGCATCCTGTAGAGTGCTTTCACAGTTGCCAAAAGGGACATCTCCCTTACACAGACTTGCACACACACTAACCCCCCTCCACACACACTGGGCAGTTGCAGGATTCAAACCCCTACCTAACTATGTTATGACACTTGCGACAGACACATTAAAAGAACGCGCTATTTGAATTACTGGGAGGTTTCCCAGTTCCTGCTGTACTTATAGGGTGCTGACATCATCTGTGCTGAGATAGGGGAATGTGCATCCTGTAGAGTGCTTTCACAGTTGCCAAAAGGGACATCTGCCTTACATAGACTTGCACACACACTAACCCCCCTCCACACACACTGGGTAGTTGCAGGATTCAAACCCATACTTCACTAGGTTATGACACTCATGACAGATGTATTAGTAGAGCTTGCTATTCGAATTACTGGGAGGTTTCCCTTCTCCTGCTGTACTTATAGGGTGCTGACATCATCCGTGCTGAGATAGGGGAATGCGCATCCTGTAGAGTGCTTTCACAGTTGCCGAAAGGGACATCTCCTTCATACAGACTTGTACACACACTAACCCCCCTCTACACACACTGGGCAATTGCAGGACTTAAACCCCTATCTAACTATGTTATGACACTCATGACAGATGCATTAGCAGAGCACGCTATTCGAATTACTGGGAGGTTTTTCTTCACCTGCTGTACTTATAGGGTGCTGACATCATCCGTGCTGAGATAGGGGAATGTGCATCCTGTAGAGTGCTTTCACAGTTGCCAAAAGGGACATCTCCCTCACACAGACTTGCACACACACTAACCCTCCTCCATACACACTGGGCAGTTGCAGGATTCAAACCCCTACCTAACTATGTTATGACACTCGTGACAGATGCATTAGCAGAGCACGCTATTCAAATTACTGGGAGGTTTTACTTCTCCTGCTGTACTTATAGGGTGCTGACATCATCCGTGCTGAGATAGGGGAATGTGCATCCTGTAGAGTGCTTTCACAGTTGCCAAAAGGGCCATCTTCCTCACACAGGCATGCACACACACTAACCCCCCTCCACACACACTGGGCAGTTGCAGGATTCAAACCCCTACCTAACTATGTTATGACACTCATGACAGATGCATTAGCAGAGTACGCTATTTGAATTACTGGGAAGTTTCCCTTCTCCTGCTGTACTTATAGGGTGCTGACATCATCCGCGCTGAGATAGGGGAATGTGCATCCTGTAGAGAGCTTTCACAGTTGCCAAAAGGGACATCTCCTTCACACAGACACTAACCCCCCTCCACACACACTGGGCAGTTGCAGGATTCAAGCCCCTACCTAACTATGTTACGACAGATGCATTAGCAGAGTGCGCTATTCGAATTACTGGGAGAGTTTCTTTCTCCTGCTGTACTTATAGGGTGCTGACATCATCCGTGCTGAGATAGGGGAATGTGCATCCTGTAGAGTGCTTTCACAGTTGCCAAAATGGACATCTTCCTCACACAGACTTGCACACACATCAACCCCGCTCACCCACACACACACACACACACACACACACTGAGCAATTGCATGGTTTGAACTCCTACCTACCTATATTATGACATTTGAGAGAGACGCATTAGCAGAGTGCGCTAACCGAATTACTGGACATGTGGTCTCCACCTGCAGTATTTATAGGGTGCTAACATCTTTATTTCTACAGAGGTATGTACATCTAGTACTACCTGTCAGGTGGGGGATAGCATATATATGCATTTGCAGCCACCTACGTCAGGGTCAGATATGCACATCGCACTGGCAGGTTATGTTCTATACCATGCTTCATGACCACAGGACCTGTGACACACAACACAACCAGTCCAGAACACCACACCCACATCCAGGACACACACTTAGCTTCCCTGGGAACAGTGCCGGGATATGCATGTGTTCACATACACCATTCCAGTTGTTAACATCAGGTACAGGTATATTGTGTGTGAGAACTACTCAGGCCTCTACCACTTTACCCTACAGCCACTACAATTTGTGGGTCCATGTGCTATGGCAGAACCACACACCACAGCCACATGGGGGAATACATATTGCACCTGTCCATCTGCAACATGGATACTCACTGTTCCACACCAGAGGTAGACCACCATTGTTGATATCTGACCATACACACCTTTCCCTGGACATCCATATCCCATCCCCTCCCCCAGGCAAGGTTGTCACTGCACACAAACTGTATTTAGCACAAGCAGACTCTACACTTGTGAAGACTGGGGTGGACGACTTCAAAGGACCCATGCTGGGGGACTATACTGGCCACTCAGCATAATCATTGACAATTGCATTCTATGAGCATGTGTACAGTTTGCATTGATCATGCTATCCCACATATACCCATGACTGCTCCACAACAAGAAACCTGTCAGGTTTACACCAGCCATATATGAGCCGTCCAACAGACAGAGTGAGCTAATACATTGCAGAGCTGTAGCCCACAGAGGGAGGACATCTGTGAACAGTTCCGGCATGGCACTTCATTCACACATAATCATCACAATGCAGTGTTGACAGTGGAATTGTCCAGACAATGCAGACAAGGCTCCCCTCAGTCTGTTATTGATGGCCACTTACTGTTAGAGATCCCCAGCAACCCTCTTCCAACATGGCTGTGGCTTAGCACATTCAAACCCTGGGATCTCCACTGTGACCCTGCTTGACAGAGGCACAGCTCACTAGCCTCACACGTTGCCTTATGTGACCTACTTTACAGTGGCACAGTAGCCTACTATACTGGGGATGCAGATGCCAAGCACACTCTGGCTGAGCTGTCATTCCCTAGGGCAACAAGCCTAGTATTGACCTTTACTCCCATATGTTCAATTGTCAGATGCACAATATTTGTTGCGCTGTTCTACTGTTTGCAGGTCTTTATTGCCATAGCATTCCCTGTTCCTATGACCAACTTGTGTATCTGTGGAAGATGTTTGCATATGACGGCGATCCACTATATCACTTATGTCTCTGTAGTCATTTACTGTGTGCACTGGGCAGATTGCTATGTTGTGGTTGGTTCCTGGAATGACACGTACAAATACCAGATATGTGTGGCCAACTGCTAAACGGAGATATGGCCTAAGTGTGTGAGCATGCCCAGTTCAGCCTTTCCATGGCATGTTGTCTAACATATGCCTCATTTATCAAAGTGTGCGAGCATGCCCAGTGTGAGCTTCCCATATGTTGCACTCTGAAGTCCACCACATATTTGGGTGTGTGTGAACTTCAACAATATCTCACGTTTATGGTTGTGTGTTGGGTGTCATGTTGTGTACTAACTGGCCAACTGCTTTGTGTCTGCCACAACAGGGATTATACTGTGCCTGCAGGGATTGCATGGGATACTTTGCAGACAGTTGTCAACATACTTTCATAATGACCTAACACTGTAGTACCGTATAGTGTACTGGTTCAGTACTTTCACTGTGGTGGACAGTATCCTGGGCTTTAGTCCTATCACTGCTTGACATCTTCATAGTGAGCACAACAGACTGTGTAGGGGCCAGTTGTACACATATGACCACGTTGCATTATGTTCAGATATGGACTACCTACACCAGGCTCGTCCAACATTGGTAGTGTATTCCACAACATAGATGGACATTGGCAAACACTAGCGATGTTCCCTAGGCCATTTCTGATGCTAGTCACAGGGTGTGTTTGTCCTTCGACACACATTGTAACTGGAGTTTGCCATGACATATGTCATGGTTAGTATACTGTGCCTCAGTCTACCTCTGACATAACAGTGATACCCATGGTTAACCTACCATCTCCCATCCACTCATCGGGATTCCTCTTGAGGGGTGTCAATAGGTGACTCTCTGGCTAACCTGTACCGGGAGTTTACTCAAGAGTGGGGGTGCCTTCTGTGTTATGGATCATTCTGTACAGTTTGTCCTATGTTTGTCAGTGCTGGGGTTCAGGTCTCTCATGTGCATAGCTCACTGCCATTCAAATTGTACAAGGTGCAGCATGTTCATTGATTCCAGGTTGGACATGGCTTCATACATCAGGCACAGCTTGCCTGTAGCTGGGCAGTATGGCAGTGTGTGGGGCTGCAGTTTGTTTACTCAGGCAATACATGGCATCTGTTCATGCTCTTTGCTACTCCTGGTGGGGTACTGTTGTGGACTTTACAGTTGATGGAGGTGTCTGCTGAGGTATATTCCACAGGAGCTATTGTAGTCAATTGTGACGCTGATGAAGGATGACTGCAGAGCCACAGTGGCCTCCCCTTATCTACATCTGACAACCTTCATGATTGGGTGGGTATATGGTATGTTTCTGCGAACACTACAGCCACATGTTTGTCCAGTGCAGGACATCTATCACCTTTTGTCCCCAAGTCTCTCATTACATGTTAGGTACGTAATGGGTTAACACCTGTGTGGTAATTTGTGAGCACTTACTGTATATCCACGGTGGTTGTCTATACACAGTTCTGCAATTAGCTTGCTGACATGGCTATGGCTCCAGTTGTCTGTTTGTAGGTGGCCCTTTTGTGGGTTGCTTGTGTCAACTGGGGGTCGGATATGGTGGGCTGTTTGTACTCCTCTGCATACATGTTCAGTCACAGTCCTTCCATGTTGGCCTATACCTATGGGACATATATACAGAACGGGGGGGGGGGCAGGACCAAGCCTTGTGGGATGCCACTCATATCTGCTTTGTAGTCTGACATGGATGCAGCATGTCTGACCATGTCAGTTCTGTCCTTGGTCTAGTTTGCAACCCCTCTACTAACATAGGGGTATATATTTAAGCTGGTGAACATATCCATACTAAACTCGTATGGTATTGTCTAGAAGCATATGCATGGTCCAGCTACGCTGTGTGGACCACATTGCCCTCATCAATGACCTTAATGACTGCTTCAAATGGGTCAAACATGTTTAGGGGCAGGATCTGCAGTTACGACAGCCACACTGTGTAGGGTCCAGTATCAGTAGGTCCACATAGCTTTATGTCTGCGGTACATACTGATCCTTTCCATAGCTGTGCAGACCAAGCTTGTCAGGATCCTGGGGTTATAGTTTGCAGTATCCATTCAGGCAACACCTTTGTTGTGAAGGACCACTGTTGTTGTACACTGCTCTTTGGGTACATATCCTGTGGTAAGGCTGACACTGGGCAGTAGTGTGATTTGGCATTCCATTATTCTTGGAGTCCATGTTGGCCTCAGCCCAGGACACCATCACATACCTTTGCTGCTGTGTGTTTTGCTTTGCAGATGATGGCTGTTACCTCAGCATCTGCAATGTCAGGGGACCAGCAGTCTACTGGGATAGATATTTTGCATTCTGGGGGGGGGGGGGTCTTGCACTGCACCTGTCAGGTTGTATATTAGCAATATGTGTGTGTGTTTGGTATGTTGTTTGTAATATCTGTGTGATTCGGAGCATATCTGTGGATTCCCAACATGGTTCCTACCATCAGATAAGTAAGCCTTGTGATTATCCTTAGTGTCCTGTACAATTTGTATCTTCATAGGTTCATGGGTTCATACTAGGCTATCCACCTTAGGGCATTGGTAAGCCTAGCCAGAGTGTGTGTGTCTTTCGCCGCCCCTTGCTATGTGACTATTATGGCCATTTATGATTTTCTTTCTTTACTGTGCCTCTGTCTGGTCATGACACAGTGAAGACCCCCAGTATACATGTACGATCATCCGTCCACTTGGCAATATTCCTGTTGAGGGGTGTCAGTGAGAGGCTCTGCCTAACATGAATTGGGATCCTGTTTCTGGGTGTGGGGAGCCTCTGGGTTATGTATCTGTCCCTCCAGCACATCCTATTTCATTATGTGTTGAGGCTGACATCTGTCACTCTCACAGCTCCAATGGCTTTGATTTCCTGTGGTGGAGCATGTCCGTTACTCCTGTGTTGGACATGGCCTTGTACAACAGACATACGATGCCTCTGTGTAGGCAGTCTGTGACTGCATTCAGCTGGGGTGTCTACAGCCAGGCAGCATATGACATATATTTCACACCCTTTATCCTCTTGGTGGGGTAACTTTGAGGTCTTCTGAACCGCTGCAGGTGTCATGTACGGTATATCCCATATGAGTCATTGTACTAGATTATGGGTCTGATAAGGGAACAGTACAGGGGCACAGTGACCTCTGTTGATGTAGATGTGAATCCTTTCATGATACGGTGTCCAATATCGACAATCTTCCTAGCCACATCGGCATTGTGAGTGTCACATGACAGATTACTGTCGACTTGTGTCCCTAGGTCCCTGATTACTCCTTGCATACATAAGGGTTTACCACCTATGTGGTAATTTGTGAGTACCTTGTCTGGTATTTGGTGGGACATTCATACTGTCCAGTGTCTTCAGGATGTCTGGGTGGAGTTCTTGTGTGTGAGAGTGTAGTCTGTCGCATGCTACAGACTGTACAGCAGTTTTGAATACACTTAGGTGCACATGGGTGGTCTCCACTGCTTTGTGCATTGTCAGTTACCTGGCTGTATGGGTGTCTGTGCTGCATATGGATACTCCCCCACCTTTGATGTTTTGGTCCAGGTGTTGGGTCCATAACGCATGATATGTGGTATAACCTGGTAGTGCTGGTGTGCTATCACTAGGCTTGCAGTAGGCTTCTGTCACTGCACAGACATCGATGTTCTCCATACCCGGGAAGTGCCTCAGGGACATGCATATTGCAGTTTACACATCTGGCATTGGTCAGCATTACCCTTATGTTTCTTACCACTTATGTTTTCTAGGGTGGTGGGTAGTCTTTTTAGCCTTGCCTACATATGGCTCTATGGAGGTGGCAAAGGCCTTATCCAGTATCCAGACGCACAGGGGTAACAGGTGCAAGCCATCCCTGGAGCAGCAGCATGGCTTGTCATGCTTGACATCTCAAGCAGACAGACATTAGACCCTCTTGGACTGACAGCTGTAACTGTGCCACCTGTTAAAGATGATCATTCTGTGTTTGTACTGTGGCATCATTCTTGGTGAAGGTTGGATGCTGCACACGGCCAGTGTCATACCGGCCTGGGGTACATACTCAGAGAGCTCATCCATGTCTCTTTTCATGTAGTCCAGGGAGGTACATCTCAGGTCATTCACACCAGCATGGACATTGAGTGCATCATATTTCTGCTTGCTTTGGGGTGACCTGCGTACTTGTGTTATGTGGCATATTGTGGCAGCCTACAGGCAGCTTACTGTACCCTTTCCCTTGTTCAGTCTGGTGAGTGGGACAGCAGTGTGTCTGCCTATACAGACACCTATTACAACTGTATCAGGCATGTTGTTTCTCCTTCTGGCCTGTGACTGTTTGGCACACCAGCTTTGTGTACTATGTGTTGCATGTGCTATGTTTGGAGGTTGTGGTTGCTTGTGATCTGCTTTGGAGGCTTCTGTTGGTGTGGTTTGTTTGTAATTAGGGCCTCCGGGAATGTTTTTCTGTGTTTATGTGTTTGGTTTACAGTTGTGGTAGGTCTATGTGGGACTGGGTTTGTGGAGTATGTGGTTACCTTCTCCTCCTGACTAGTTTTGACAGTACTGAGTTGGGGGAGCTCAGTCTCCGGTTTGGATACATGGTTGCATCTATCACATATATTTGTATTTATTGGGGGGAGTTGTGGTTGTCTGTGTACTTGGGACAGGTGTCACATTGCCTCTGGATTCACAGATTCTACTTGTTGTGGCTGGCCTTAGTGGATTGTATGTGTGGACATATGTTATTGCCATACTACTGATCAGTGATTACTTCCCTTTTTATGTTTGCTCTATCATGTGGTAGCTTCCTCATTCTCTTGCATGGTTTGGTAATGACTGGAGTCCAGCATGCCAGATGCCTGCGTGCATGGCATTGTGTCTTGTTGTTATTTGTGATTGCATACTCCAAGCATTCCTGGAATGCCTGTATAACATGTTCTGAGGTGTGTCCCATATTCTACACTTGCACAGGGCCTTTCGTGGATTCCACATCGATTTGGAGGGGTGCAACCTATGCTTTACACATGTTTTTCACTGTGGTATTCTGGCCAGGGACTGGGGTCGGGATGTGTATATCCAGTGTGATTACTCTATGGTCTGGTCTTACCAGTGAAGGATACACTTCTCATCTTGCCATCCAGTACACATGTTGCTGATTATCACATCCAGTATGCTTACCCCTCTTGTGGGAGTGGTACGTTGTTCCTGGGCATTTTGGTTTATGGATTCTGGGAACTTTTCTCCGACTATGTTGGTGCTAGTATAATGCTCCCGGTGTATGTCTGGGTATTTTCAGTCAAGCAATATAATGTGGTTTGGGGGGCTTGATATATTCATGTATTCCAACATAGGCCAGGTGCAGTTCCTGGTATTAGGACAGTAGTCTGCATCAGGCTATATACTGGGAGGCAGTTTTAGCCATTGGTATTTGACCATGGCTAATCCATGCTGCTTCTTGTTATGGTACCAACATGGGGGTGTGGTTATCCTTGACATTTATTGCTAGTCACCCTCCTTTTGTAGCTTGTTCCATGTTTTGTGGCTGTACAGCACAGTATGAGGTGTGACCTGGTAGTGTTAGGGTGCTGTTGTGAGCCTTGACCCAGTTTTCTATTATAGGACTGATATCTACATTCTCCATACTGTGTGCATTTACACTGCACACATCTTGCTGTTTAGACTTCTGGCATTGGGTAGCATTACATCTAGGTTCCTATCCCTTGTGGTACCTATGAAGGTGGGTTTGTGTTTTGAGACTTACCGATACAGGGCATGCTGTGGGTACTGACAGCCTTTGCCAGTATCCATGGGACATGGACTGATAGGTGCACGCCACCCATAGCAGGTGGTGCATCATGTCATGCTCCGCATGTCTTCCCAGCCTGAAACACATTGGCTCACCTTTGACTAACTGCATTACTTCAGCCAGTTATTGCACTTGATCATCCCATCGTCATTTTGTGGCTTCATGCTTGGTGAGGGTGGATGTTAGTCAGGGTCCTCAGGTGTGCATGGTGTTACATTACTTAACACATGGCATTCATGCCTCAGGTGGTGCTGCAGGGCTGTCTCTGTCGGATGCACATATTACACTCCCTGTACATGTTTGTGAGCAGGTCATGTCATTTTAGGCATCCATGTTATTATTTGAGTGAGTCAGAGGGGGTATCATTCCCAGGGTTCCTACTGAGCCAGTGTATGTGCTATGCGTTTCCTCTTTGCCAAGGCCAGGGCATACTGGGCACGCCTCCTTCTGCCTACTGGGGCAGGCTCAGGTTGTTCCTCCTCCGAGTCACGCTCTGCCTGTGATGGCCTTGGCAATGGTGGGGGCTGTTTGGCCCAGCCCTATGCTGGTCCTGCTGCAGCTGTTTTCGCAAGATCATATTATGTAGCATAGCACATACCATGACAATTTGGGTACATGTAGTTGGTGTGTACTGCAAGGCTCCACCAGATGTGTCCAGACACCGGAACCGTGACTTCAGCAGCCCAAACACATGCTCTATTACATTACGTGTTTGTGCATGTGCCTCTTTATGACATTCCTGTTCAGGTGTGTGTGCGTTTCTGATGGGTGTCATCAGCCACGGCTCCAGTGCATAACCTGCATTCCCCACTAGGTGTCCGTGTGGGATGTCCCCATTGGCAAATGTCTGGTACAGCTGCGTCAAATGCCAGATGTGGGAATAATGGTAACTCCCAGGGCAGCCAGCACACACATTCATTATTATGCCCTGGGCATCACACCCGACCTGGCAGTTGATGGAGGGGAAGCCCTTGCGGTTAATGTAGGCCCTACCCTGCTCACCGGCTGGTGCTTTGATGCGTATGTGCGTGCAGTCTATTGCACCCACTAACTCAGGGTATTCCGCTATTTGCTGGAAGAGACGCATATTGCTGGCCAATACCTCACGGGCATTGGGGAAATATACATGATCACCGACATGTGCTGACATGGCATCCAGGAACTGGTGCAGTACCCTGGAGGCTGATGCCTGTGATATCCCCATCATATCACCAGTTGGTCTCTGGAAGGTACCTGTTGCTAGTATTCTTAGGTCAACACATACCTTGGTTTCCACTGGGATGGGTTCCCCTCTGTTGGTTCTGTGTGTGAGGTGTGGCCTGCACAGCTCAACTATTTGTTGCAGGAGCTCTCTGTCCACTCTATAGCGCTCTACTATCTCCAGCTCATGTAACCCGTGGTAGGTGACCCTGGGCCTCTACACTCTTCTCCGTCTCCTCACTGTGGGTTGTCTGGCACCATCTGCATTGTCACCACCCTCAGCAAGTCGCCTATGTCTCATTATGACAGCTATGGCAGCCCCTAACATTTCTGCTCTGAGTGAAGCTTTTTCAGTTTTCACTTCTATTAGCTTACTCCTGTCTTGCAGTGTCTCTTGAGAGAAACATCCTGCACTGCTGTTTGCAGAGTTTTAAGTGCTGGGCTGGGCTACTATTCTGCCTGTGTAATTGCCTGCTTCTAATTGTTTTCACCTGCTAGCTCCAGCAGTATTCCCTGCTAGCTTCCTACTAATTCTGTTGCTTCCTTTTCCTTTCTGCTTCCTCAGGGGGGAGCAACGTGCATACCAGCAGAAACACGCTCAGAGTGGCTTACACGCACGCACACATGCTTACACGGTTCAGAATCTGCTTATTCGGGTTAAAACGCACGCACACCAGCACAAACAGTCTTACAAGTCTGCCAACAGGCTCCCACATGCTCAGTCTGCCCTACACGCGCGCACACCAGCGCAAACAGTGTTAAACATCTACCAACATGCTCCCACATGCTCAGTCTGCCTTACATGCGCACACACTGCCCTACTCGCGCTTCATGGCGCACACGCGTGCATGCCCAGCAAGAAACTTTAGTGTACGTAACAGTGTGCACCTTCCATTTCTTGACTTTCCCAGACTTATCTTGTGGCACTCCTCTTTCCCTGATCTGTGTCTGTCATCTGTCATGTTACACTGACCTCTAATGAACTGCATTTCTTTCTACCATTCCCCCCTGTGATGTCACCTATCTCCTACTCTATTCCCCCCCCTTTTGTATCTCTTACACTACTCAGACTGTGCTCATTTGCTATGTGACTGTGAGATTCAGTATCCTAACCCTCATTTACATGAGATTGCCTACTAATGCTTAGTTACATGTCTTGCACTCAGCTTCCCCCCTTAGCAACCACTACACGGTGACCATGTTGTTTTTGATCTGCTGGTCCCTGCAATTGTCATTCCATGTATTGCATAAAACCCACATTTGTGGGTTTATAACCTTCATTTTAATGTTTTATACAGCACAGCCCGTTTGTGCGGGGCTGCGCTGGGTTTAAACATGGGCGATCGCCGAAAAAAAAAATTATATTTTTAATATTTTTCCATCGGGTTATCTTGCCACTGGCCACATATTTGGCCATTGGCATGCTGCCTGACACATATGCACCCTTTATTTGGAGCTGACATGGCTCCATTGTGAATTTTGCAGAAACGTACTCAGTTGTCAACTGAGTACATTTCTGCTGCTAAAACGTCTCTTACACGGGCTGGTTTCTGCTTCGGGGATCGCTAATATACCTCATTTGATACCTTTCGACTGCAAGTGAGGTATTTAGCATGTCCACGCCCAGTCCATGTAAGAGACGTTTTAGCTGGTCTCTTACACGGAGTTTAGGGCTGTTCCTGGATCGCGAGGCTTGCATGGAGTGTTACATGTCTCTTACACTCCGTGCAAGCCTTCGTGAATCCTGCCCATTATTTACACTTATCATAATAACATTTCCTATGCAAAACAGCTTTATAATTCATTCCGCTGTTCAACCCAGGTACATTATATGCATTAAATAATATTTACCATTTTAATTCTCTATAATCTAATTCCCCCTCCCGATCACCATTAAAATCATTGGGCACACAATCAATAACAGCGAAGTAACATTTTTTACAATTTTGACAAACCAACGTGTGCTTAAATAACAGATTATTTATAGTTTTGCTTTTAATGGCATACAAGTGTTCATACTTTCCTCTTCTCAACTGTCTATTGGTCTTACCAATATAAAATGATGTACATGCAGAACACTTAGCTAAATACACCACAAATGTCAACCACCAGTTAAATACTCCAGGTACCTGCCAAGTCCTACTACTAGTACTTACTTTAAAAAGTGGACCTTTGCCTATATACCTGCACACAAGCTCTAGCTACTATTTTATTTTGAGGACATCTGTAACTTTGTCACAGCATCAGTTTGACTGAGCCACCAGAAGCATTTGTCCTATATGACAATTTTGCAATAAACTAGAAACAGTGATAGAAATATGATCACTTCAGTGCTGCAAATTGAAAAATGAGATACACGTTGGTATTTTTCTTCACTTTGACAGAAACAATGTAATAAGAGACTAATGTTACTTTTACTGAGGACAGATTTATGTAGTATTGTAATCCTAAAAAGAACTAGATATTCACTATTTATTTTCCTTAGAAATCAAAAGGCACAAGAGTCAAATCATGCCTGGTTAAATGAACTGACATATTAAGCTAAAGGCAATGAGTTTGGTGTTCTGGAAGAGGGTAATTTACTTCTCACTACTGAGAGATAGAATTGCATGCAGCACAAAAAGTGCAAATTGAGAAGCAAACTTTTGGCAGAGTCTAAGATAATTCTGGAGAAAACTGTAAATGTATACAAGACAGCTTAATTATAACTAGCCTTCAAATTAAAGCACTTGCTGATGATTGTGACTCCCAAAAAATAAAAATGAAGCTAATGTATGTTAAAATGCATCAAATTAATATGTTGGGGCACAGTATAATGGGGAAAACTATTCAAATCAGGTGGCAGAAAGGGAAACTTTTAACTTGATCATGATGACAGAGATAAAAATTAAAGACATTTACATAAAACAATGTCATGTCTTTTAAGGATTTTTTTTTCATGACAGGAAGCCAACTTCCTAATAAACGTTTGATGTTTATTTTGATTACCTCACAAAACAAAAACTGCAAAACTTTAAAAATACATGAATGTGAAGCTTGTCCAAAAGAAACAAATCACACACACAGGGTTTTTAAAGCGGAGCAAGTCCCCCTGCACTGCCATGCCAGAGGCTATAGAGCTTCCTATAAAACGTATATACCAATCTGGACAGCACACTAACTTGGGGAAAAGCAAAATACTCATGACAGAACAGTGTCAGTCTTTAGTACAACATCCCTGAAATCACACACTACTAATTGATAGTAAGAAAGGCAATCATTATTATAGCAATGTTAAGCTCATGACCCCAAGAAGCCTTGTTCAGTTTTCAATAGAGAATGCAGCAACAGTGGCTTGCTTAATCATTTTTCTAAAATGTGCAAGAATAGAATGAGGAGATAGAATTAGGGGAAAGTGTTATTAGTGAGTCATACAAATAAAACTGTAAAAAGTGTTGACTGTTTAGTCATTTATTACAATGGATCTGGGACAATAGGTTGTTTATGAAGGCATAATATATTATGAGTACTGTGGATGCAGCTTCTTTACAATGGGCATTAATGCAGCAGCAATGAGTCTGTAAAATCACAGGACTAAAAAAAAACTAACTAAAAAAGCAAAAGTACTGCAATAACTTTAATATCAGGGCAGAATGCAGAGTCTTTATGAGACTACATTCTGGGATATGGTCTTGAATGCCTCCATAGCAAAGTATTCTAGTAACATATTCTGGCCACATATTAAAATCAGTTAGTCAGAAGTAGCTGTTCTGTGGCATAAAAGCAAACCTTGCAGTCTTTTATTTCAGAATGTGCTAACTCAATAGCCATATATATTTAACACAGTTGTGAGTAAATGGACATGAGTAAATAAACAGACAGTGTGTGGTTGCAGTATACAAGAGGACAAGATGCAGTCAGTTAAGACAACCTTTCACATACTCAAGCAAAATATGACTCATAGAGCCACTGAAGAAATTGCATATGTATTGATGAAGTATTCAGTATGTACATCCATGCAGGAAGTGACTTATACATTCATGAATGTCATGGTCCACTGATTCCTGAAGTACGCAATTTGCATAGACATACATTACTGCCTATTTGGACAAACACATACAAATCAGCATGCAATGACTCTATAAAAGTCAGTTCAGGAAAAAAAATATGAACTCTTTCATTCCATTCAACATTTCTTTTAATATGCTATTTATTTATCTGACTCAACAGTATTATACAAGGTTTGTTTGATGCACAGAACTTGACAAGCATGCATGCATATCGTGAAAAATATTTCTTGTATAGGCTGTCCTGATGAGAATAACACAGTTTTTATTCCCATCTAAATGTATTACACTGTCAGTTAATGTACCCAGCTAGTTACATAGCAAGATTACATATAGACTGCATAAAGCACATTCTGGTACAGTTATATGCATAGAGAATATATGTGACTTGATATTTGACATACTATGTGTGATCACATTGAAAATACGCTAAAAAATGCAAGATTTGAAGCATTATACAAAAGCAATGTCAAAAGTGCTTCATATTACTTCAAAAAAATGCAAGAAAGGTGAGAAACAAATTAAACTCTGTTTTATTCCAGTTCAGGTACAGTCAGCATCTCATTTGTGGTGACTATAATTAAAACTACTCCGATGACATCAAGCTACCTAATACATCATCATATTCAATTTTGAAATTTCCTATGTAGTCACATCATGAAATTTCAGACTTCCTTGTTATTTCAAGGGACCAAGATTTTCAAGTCAGGAAGTTTGATTATTCACACAAGAGTTGGAATTCTGGAATACAGTGAGCAGGCTGATATATTCACAATTAAACGGCAAGCATGGAAAGTCACAGAAATTGTCAAAAACATTATGAAAATATATTGGTAGTTAAAGGCAAACTCTGCCTTAGAACTAAAAATCTATTTTTTCACTCTGTCTCTGTTTTCTGAGTTATTTTAACATCTTAGAAATACTCTTTTTCTTATAGAATTTGAATATGTTTTCTGCAAAATGGTTATCAATGGGGATTAACATATCAATGTGATGTTAATTTTCATCAAGCCTTTCTCTTTCCCATAATCCAATTCAAGTCTAATTTATATGAGTCATGCTAGACATAAGAAAGTAATGGTATATTCCCAGTTCCATTAACATATAATGGGATTAGTGTCAGTCACTGTCATATTATATACTGTCTGTAACAGGACTGCTTATTTTATTTCTTGAATGGCCCTCATTTTTGGGTGTCTCTGGGCTTATTTTATAGTATACTAAGGAATTATACAGCTGCAACCAAAACAGTTGTTAAATTGCAGGAATTTGTTCAAAATATCTTTTTGTAGTCCAAGATTAATTGAGAGCCCCTCCCCCTACACTTTTGGTAAATGTGCTGATACTTTGCAAGAATTAAATTCAAGGATTTTTCTTCACTCTAAATTTCACAGACATCCTTGTTACTACATTCAAGTCATCTTAAAATGTAAAGTAGTATAAACAACAAACATTTAAAGTTTACTGGTTAGCATTTCCATACTCTGATGCTGCTTATGTAAATTTGTTAAAAGAGGTGATAACTGCCTTTAAACCATTGTTTGATCTAATTTCAGTGTTTAGATATGAAATGCATGGCTACATTGGAAGCAGCATTGAGTCAGTGTATGTTCTCTTTCTCTCTGCAATAAAAACAATGGAAAACAGTTTCATACCTCTCTAACTTGTTTACAGCAGCCTGAGCTCCTGACTACATATTCCTCTGTGTCTGTGGTATGTCATGCAGGTATAGACAAATTCTGCTGCAGTTTATGTGAGAAAGTTAAGCTTATAAAAGTGGGTGGTCTTTCCCTCCCTTTCATACTAAAGTAAGGAAATAAAAGTTTTATAAAGTTAAAGCAGGTTTCAAGTATTTACACAGTACTTGCTGGAATCATGTTGTAGGGAGAAAAACAACCTAAGAGTTAGTTAAACTGTATAAGGGGGGATTTTCCTTTAAGCATCCTTTCTGCCTAGCTTTGCCTGAATTCAGAAATACTCCATTGCAGTCAGTTAGGATACAATGTTTTCACTTGTTAATAGGAAGGCAAGGAAAGACAAATCTACCTGTTTCATTAGTGCTGTTTTGGGGCATATACCAAGTATTGAAGAGGCTTGGCAAAGAGCCTACTTAAGTAGAAATTCCTGTATGTCAGATCAGACAGAATACTGTCTACAGTGCAGCCAGTAATTATTGATTGACTCTAGTCTAACACAACACGAAAAACATTCAGAGCACCAGGAGGCTGCAGTCATTAAAACTGGCTATACTCTGAGGTGAGAAACCCCATACTGAGTGATAAGATGGGCCGTTGCTAAGATGCTGTAGAAGAACATTGTACAGATCACAGATCTGGATTGGCAGTTAGAGCAAATATAATGAAGAGCCTCTATCAGGAGCCACACCTTTCAACAGTTCCTGATTTGCAAGTAATAACATTTGTTTACAAATGTTTTACATCATTTCATATAATTTTATCTCCATTTAAATATCATTTAGAGATCATTCAAGTTAAAGCCACCAGCAGTAATGTTACAATATGCTAAAAACCTACATATTGCCATTTTTCCCTCCAAATAATAATCCAGTATAGTAGTGTTTTTCTCATTTTCTTTACATTCAGAGCCTGTGGCCATTGCACTGGTCACTGTCCTGTAAATAGCAGGATCTCTGAGACAAGGTATACATCTTATAACAATTTTACTGAGATTTATGACATGAAGAACTTTGCTGTACATTAACTAGTCATACATGTATGCCCTCTGTTGGAAAAAGACTGACATTCACCCAAAGGAGTAGTCCTTGCACTCTAAGGACCACTTACCAAGTTGGCCACTGTCCTTTCTCTTGCCTGATATATTACAGTGGCATATGCAAGCTACTTCCCCCCCCCCAACCTGGTGTCTGTATTCAGTAAATGAAAGAAAACCTATTCTACTTTGTACCAACTTGCCAGTTGCTCAACATTGACTATTAAACTTATTGCTTTCTGTAATTACTGGCCTGGGGGGAAGTCTACTACATCTGGCTTCACTTTGTATCCCTAACCTACCCCCAATTCCCACCCACCCACCTTAATCCACCATTATACTTCCCACATAAACTTTTCATGCTTGGCATCCAGTGTCAAAACCTCCCCAAACAAATATATGAATTACATCCTCATCCTCTATTCTTTCAAACTCCTTTATTTCTTACATTTCATAAACATGCTTGGACTACAATCCCTCATACTATTATCTATTTTCCTATTGGCACACTTAACATCCTACCAACATCCATTACCCTCACAATTCCAGCAAACTCATATTGTGTCCCCCAAGCAAAATACTTTTGAACTTCATCTCCCAAACACGACCAGTACCAAAACATATATATCCAACTATTTAAGTACTCTTATCCAAAGCAACAGCCATGTACTCAGATATTGGATTTTAACCATAGAAATTGGGTATTAACCATAAAATCAACCAAAAATGCCTCTAGCCGTAACATCATATCTACATAACCATAAAACTTAGGGAAGGTCTACAAGAGGTTAGTGAGACCAGCTATGTTATATGGGAGGGAGAAAGTGGCATTAATAAAAAGGCAGGTGTCAGAACTAAATGTGGCAGAGTTAAAGATGTTAAGATTCACACTGGGTCTGACGAGGATGGACAGGATTATGCATCAGTATATATTAGAGGGTCAGCTCAGATTGGATAGTTTGGAGACAAAGCCAGAGAGGTGAGATTTTGTCAGTTTGGACATGTTCTGAGGAGGGATAATGGGTATTTTGAAAAAATATGCTAAGGATGGACCTGGCAGGTAAGAGGAAAAGATGAAGGCCTAAGATAAGGTTAAACGATGTGGTGAGAGAGGACATGCAGGTGGTTGGTGTGACAGAGCAAGACGCAGAGGACAGGAAGAAATGGAAACAGATGATCCACTGTGGCAACCCGTAATGGGAACAGCGAAAAGAAGAAGAAGATAACATCCACCAAAACCCATGCTCAACTCAGCATATTCAATCACCAGACAAAATACTCTCAGCAGCTTCTGTATCACTAACACCTCACATGTATTCCTGTTCTGGCCTTCAACAATATTTTCTACCAATTTATGAAATATGTAGGACAAACTCCCTTTAGAGGATGCATGGATAGCACCATGCACTCCAGATGTCTTAGCTGTTAGATAGAGCCAACAACAAAGTTGGAAGTGTTGCTATCACCCTTTAACCCACACCCTACCACCTTTTTCTAACTAAAAAATCCTACTAACCATGCTAAAATTAAACACTGTCAAGACATTCACAGCCATGAGTTTATACATAACCTCTGGCTAACAATATTAAAACAATGGAACATTTTCTCTGCTGTCTTCCATAAATATCCAAGATGAAAGCATAATATTGAGTGATGTTAATATAGATTGGCAACTCATACAATCTGAAAATTGAGCCAATAATATAAATCTGTACAAGTTCACACAACTTATAATCACAATGACTAGATATAACAAAGCAACAGCCAGGCTATAAACCGTTGATTAGATCCTGACATCCTTGCCAAATAAAGTATTATTCCGTGGAACTTTTGTCAGACAGCCCAATTGATCACCTACCAATATACACCGCAAGGTACCAAAGCAACAGCCTCAAACTACATTTCATGAAGCCACTTTTATTAATATACCACATCTCCTTAACTGGGAGTCACTAAAGACTCTTATCATAGATTCAACACTAAAGCACCTGCAGTTAGATTTAGCAGTTTAGTACTTCAATGACACTTTCCTTAAACTACTGAATAACCTTGCTCCCTCTAGGAAAGTGCACATAAAAGCTAAATCCCTTCCTTGGTTAACATATGACACCAAACTACTACTGAAGCACAGTGATAGAGCCTGGTCAGTTTACCAAACATCCAAAAACAAAGCTGACCTTTTAACTTACCAGCAACTTAGAAACCTACCAAAGAAACAAATCAAAAAAGACAAACAAACATACTTCCAATTCTGTCACCAGAAACACAAAAACAACCCCCAAACATTTTGGCAATCCATCAACTATCTACTCAGCCCCAATCGTACCCCAACCCCATTCCCAGTCACCTCAAACAACTCAGACCCTATTGCAACACAATTCACCTCCTACTTCATAAACACCATCACCTCTCTGCTGGACAAGCAGCCATCCCAGTCACTCACAGTCCTCACTCCATGCCCAGAAAATCTGAACCCCTTCTCTTTTATACCCATACAAACAAATTACATAAAAACTCTCCTAAACAAACTTCAACCTTGCTGTACTGCTTCAGATAAACTTCCAAATGAATTCCTAAAACTTGTCACTCCTTCGATTGCCTACCCCATATCTATATTGATTAATCATTTTATCACAGAACAATATGTCCCACTTCTATGGAAAATATCTCATATCATACCCTCCACAAAGGTGGACCCTCCAAAGAACTAACAAACTTTTGACCCATTGCCATCCTTTCCCCTTGCAAAAATCTTAGAAAAATGCATCCATAACCAACTCATTAACTATTTCCTTAGTAATAATCTGCTTTCCAGTTCTCAGCACAGTTTTAAACCTAAACATAGTACTAGCACTGCCCTACTAACTTTCACTAACACCATTCATCATCTCATGAATGAAGGTCACCTTGTTTCATCCATTTTTCTTGATATGTCCAAAGCTTTTGAAATCATATCCCACCAGCTACTACTTAATAAACTGTCTTCCTATGACCTCAGTTCATCATCCTTAACCCTCTATCTCTCCAACAGTCAACAAGCTTTAAAATGGGAAAACTGTCTTTCCCCTCTACTCCACATCTTTGTGGGTGTACCACAAGATTCTATAGTTGGCCCTCTTCTCTTTATCATATTCATTAACAACCTCAGTTCTGCTACCCAGCTAACCTCCTCCTCTACCCAGGAACTTCAAGAAAAAATGCAAGCATCTTTTCAGGACATTGAAAAATACCTCTCTGATCATCAAATCATAGTAAACCCCAACAAAACTAAGATAATAGTTTAGAAAAAAACCCTGTACCTTGCTACTGCCCTGTCACAAGCATCTCCTCAAATGGAACTGAGATATTACCCACTAACCAGACTAAATTCTTAGGTGTCACTATTGATTATAGTCTAAAATTTGATAAACATATTGCTCTGACAATCAAAAAAAAGTCCACATCAAACTGGACACCCAATACAGGGCCAAACCATACCTAACTCTAAATGCTAGGCTAGCTACTGCAAGGTCACACCTGATATCCACCCTCATGTATGGTTCTCTCATTTTCACAAACCTGCATAAGACAGACCTCAACAACCTAGAATCAGGTTATAATAAAATTGCCAAATATGCCACTATCCATCCACACAGATCTCATCACAGCTCTCTCACAGCTAAACTGGCTAGAGCTCCCCAACCTTTTATCACTCAATCAACTTACCTTAGCCCACAAAATAGTTCATCAACCTAGCAACTGCCCTGCTATTTTGAACTTAATCCAACCTAGTACTAATCTCAGATCTCTCAGCTCTTCTAATAAACTGTTGCTAAAGTTTTCTCGCTCCCACAACTTTCATGGTGACTCCCTTTATTCGCACAGAATAGCCAAACTCTGGAACACCCTTCCTGAGTCCTTAGCAAAGAATCCTAAACACCATGAATTCAAACTACTCCTGAAGGATCACCTTGCTAGTCACTGGCTGTGCTCTTGCCATACTCCAGGCTAAGTCTTTCCCACTTCCATTACTCTTACCCACCTTTGCTCCACCTAAACTTTCAATTTTTCCTGATCCTACTAGCTATACCTGTTCCCCTCTACATCTTCAACTGCGAATTCTCATTGCTACTTATTGACTGCACTCTTGACATATGCCAGGCTAGTTTCTTACACACCTCCTTTACTTTTACCCACTTTCTGGTCCACTTAAACATACTATATTTCCTGATGTTTCTAGCTACCCCAGTCCCCTCTTCATCTCCAACTAAAGTGCTCAATTTTCTTAACTTTGCAGAAGCTTCTTCAACTCCTTACCAGTCAGTTCTTGCTAATTTCTATAATCTCCCACTATTTATATATCTTTTCATATGTACTTTTCTCCTAATTGTAATTGTCTGAACAATCTGTCTCAGATCAGATTTTTGTATTTTCTTTGTATATATTTTTATTGTCTTATTAGTTTAATTTGTTATGAGTATATAAATTACTATGGTTTTGCTTGTATTATACTGTTTCTGAAGCTTTTCTCCCCGGGACTCCACTGAAAATGGGCTCCTGGCCCAGTCGGACACTACCTGATTAACAAATATAATAAATAAATAAAATGATGCCGTCTCTTGTAAAAACACAAGCCTTTCCTCAGAATAAAAAGAGTTAAAGCCAAACCTGTCCCATGCCTATCCTTAGCACCCAAGCAACTCCTGAAACAAAAGACAAGACATGGAAATTCTGGGCAAAAAATTAAAACAGCTCCTATTTTACTAGCATATAGACAACCAAGATACCAAAACAAAACATATTATCATGAAAGATAAGAAAACCTGCTACTTAACCAATCAAAAGATACACACTAATAATCCAAAACTTTTCTGGGCCTCAACCAATAAGCTGTTAAATCTAAAACAAGCTACACAGCCAGCACCAAACAAAAATAAATGAATGATAGCATGGCCAATCAATTCACTACCCAATTTATACAGACAGAACAGTCATTAACTAATCAGGCAGTTATTCAAGCTTCTGAAGTCCCTACTCAGTCATCTAACCTCCTTCAATATTTTTCCTTCTAACTACTTTCCACAGACAGTCAAAAAAATACCTCAAAAACTTAAAGCCTACTATAACTGCCCCTGATAATCCACCTGGTGAATATATTAAAATAGCAATTGAGTCTTTTGCATAACCAGTTAAAATTCTGATAAATAGATCCATACCTGAAAATAAAGTTCCTCACTATGGAATGAAACAATTCATTATTCTGCTGCACAAAGGTGGAATGAATACATATCTTTCACACTATAGACAACTGCCATTTTATGTACCCTATCAAACATATTAGAAAAGGTGCGTGGCCAAGATGCCAATCTGATAGCAGCAGAAATCCATAGCTCTGCTTAGATTTTAATATCCTGACAGCAAATATGCTTTAATTTAAAATAAAAATCATACTAAAAGTATATTAAAAGATAGATTAACATATACTCTTTATTATTTTCTAAAAATTAATACATAGGCAAGAGAATTTTTTAATTACTCCTGTCAAGAAGTTTTCTACTGGAGATCTCAACATGAGCAACTTGAAGAACCCACACCAGGAGAGTGCAGTGAAGAAAGAACGACATCTTATAATAACAAACATCCAAGAACTGTCACTAAAAACATGAGCAACGTGAAGAACCCACACCAGGAGAGTGCAGTGAAGAAAGAACTACATCTTATAATAACAAACATCCAAGAACTGTCACTAAAACATGAGCAACGTGAAGAACCCACACCAGGAGAGTGCAGTGAAGAAAGAACTACATCTTATAATAACAAACATCCAAGAACTGTCACTAAAAACATGAGCAACGTGAAGATCCCACACCAGGAGAGTGCAGTGAAGAAAGAACTACATCTTATAATAACCAACATCCAAGAACTGTCACTAAAAACATGAGCAACGTGAAGAACCCACACCAGGAGAGTGCAGTGAAGAAAGAACTACATCTTATAATAACAAACATCCAAGAACTGTCACTAAAAACATGAGCAACGTGAAGAACCCACACCAGGAGAGTGCAGTGAAGAAAGAACTACATCTTATAATAACCAACATCCAAGAACTGTCACTAAAAACATGAGCAACGTGAAGAGCCCCCACCAGGAGAGTGCAGTGAAGAAAGAACTACATCTTATAATAACCAACATCCAAGAACTGTCACTAAAAACATGAGCAACGTGAAGAACCCACACCAGGAGAGTGCAGTGAAGAAAGAACTACGTCTTATAATAACCAACATCCAAGAACTGTCACTAAAAACATGAGCAACGTGAAGAACCCACACCAGGAGAGTGCAGTGAAGAAAGAACTACATCTTACAATAACAAACATCCAAGAACTGTCACTAAAAACATGAGCAACGTGAAGAACCCACACCAGGAGAGTGCAGTGAAGAAAGAACTACATCTTATAATAACAAACATCCAAGAACTGTCACTAAAAACATGAGCAACGTGAAGAACCCACACCAGGAGAGTGCAGTGAAGAAAGAACTACATCTTATAATAACAAACATCCAAGAACTGTCACTAAAAACATGAGCAACGTGAAGAACCCACACCAGGAGAGTGCAGTGAAGAAAGAACTACATCTTATAATAACAAACATCCAAGAACTGTCACTAAAAACATGAGCAACGTGAAGAACCCAGACCAGGAGAGTGCAGTGAAGAAAGAACTACATCTTATAATAACAAACATCCAAGAACTGTCACTAAAAACATGAGCAACGTGAAGAACCCACACCAGGAGAGTGCAGTGAAGAAAGAACTACATCTTATAATAACAAACATCCAAGAACTGTCACTAAAAACATGAGCAACGTGAAGAACCCACACCAGGAGAGTGCAGTGAAGAAAGAACTACATCTAATAATAACAAACATCCAAGAACTGTCACTAAAAACATGAGCAACGTGAAGAACCCACACCAGGAGAGTGCAGTGAAGAAAGAACTACATCTTATAATAACAAACATCCAAGAACTGTCACTAAAAACATGAGCAACGTGAAGAACCCACACCAGGAGAGTGCAGTGAAGAAAGAACTACATCTTATAATAACAAACATCCAAGAACTGTCACTGAAAACATGAGCAACGTGAAGAACCCACACCAGGAGAGTGCAGTGAAGAAAGAACTACATCCTATAATAACAAACATCCAAGAACTGTCACTAAAAACATGAGCAACGTGAAGAACCCACACCAGGAGAGTGCAGTGAAGAAAGAACTACATCTTATTATAACAACCATCCAAGAACTGTCACTAAAAACATGAGCAACATGAAGAACCCACACCAGGAGAGTGCAGTGAAGAAAGAACTACATCCTATAATAACAAACATCCAAGAACTGTCACTAAAAACATGAGCAACGTGAAGAACCCACACCAGGAGAGTGCAGTGAAGAAAGAACTACATCTTATAATAACAAACATCCAAGAACTGTCACTAAAAACATGAGCAACTTGAAGAACCCACACCAGGAGAGTGCAGTGAAGAAAGAACTACATCTTATAATAACAAACATCCAAGAACTGTCACTAAAAATGGACACATTCAAAAACAAAATGGATATTGTCAAGCAAGAATGCAGTGAACAACTGGAACTTCTAAATGGAACAGTAAAAAAAAAAACAATCTGAACAGATTCTTGCCTTAGAGGAAACAGTAACTAACCTAGATACTAGAGTGACAGAAAATGAACATTCTTCTGAAACAAAACACCAGGCTGACTGAGAAACTGGAAGACCTTGAAAGTAGATCAAGGAGGAATAACATAAGAATATATGGAATTCCTGAGAAAGAGGAGGGTGCTAACATGATTCAGTTCCTCAATAAGTGGTTTTCATCAGCACTAAACATGCATGAATTCCTCTCTTTTGGAATTGAGAGGGCTCATTGGTGTCTGGCAAATCTAGCTTTGTCTCTGACTTTATCTAACCCCAGGTCTATAATAGTTAGATTTCTTTCCTCGCAAGACAAGGGCTTAGTGCTGAAATCAGCTTGGACTAATTCCACTATCAAGATGAGTGAAAAAGTTATTCATTTTGACAATGACTACACCCCAACAGTCATATCCAGAAGAAAGGAGTGTGTTTCTCCATTTAAGTCCTTGAAAAAAGCCAATACTAAAATTCAAATTATTTTTCCTGCAAGAATAAAAATCAACTTGTCAGAAGGAGTGAAAATCTTTGATACTCTACAAGAAGCAGTAGAATATATCCAAAAGAAGAAAATACTGTTGGACATAGAAGAAATGGAATGGTTATTCCAGAGTTTGATGAGACAGGCAGCAACAATTGGATGGTCTGTAAAGGAAGAAACAAACAAAACTAAGAAACTAAAGGGCACGTGAATAAATTCCTTCTAATTTTAAATGCTTTGTTTTATGAATCATAATATATTTGATTCTGGAAATTCTCTATACTGTAAGGTAATGAGAATCATCTGTATTATTAACTTTCTCTTTTCCTTTCTATATCTACTTCTTCTAATTACATATAGTACTACATATTTAAGTAACATTCTCTCTCTTTCTTTCTCTCTCACTTCTTTCTTCCTATTACTTTTTGTTACTAATGTTCCATTTCTTTCTTTTCCCCACTATAAGTACTTTACATACCCTTTTAAATAACTACAGATGATATATGCCTTCTAATTCTTCACTAATAGTATAATTTGACTTAATACCAAAGTGCATTTTTTCTAGTGGGTCAGTGGTGGAGTAACAATATTTTTCTGATTAGTGTTTCTAACTAGATATTTTAGACTCTTGTTTAGATACATATAAACATTAATGCAGTACATTAATGGTGTTTTATAGATGGCTAAATATAAGTTAAATATATGTATGTATATATATATATATATATATATATATATATATATATATATATTTATATATGGATTCACTTTAGAAGCTTGAAATACTGAAATATCGAAATTCAGTATTTTGAGCCCATAAAGTGGAATCCTGAGAACAGTAAAAGCTCAGAAGCACGAAATTCAAAACCTCGAATACCGGCGGTTTTGAATTTCATGCTTCTGAGGTTTTGCTGTGGTTATGGATTCAGGTAAGTGTGTGAATGTGTCAAGGGTTTTGGGTAGGGGCTGTGGTGTGTGTCAGTGTGTTTTGTTGCTGTGATGTGTCTGTGTGAGGAGAATGTAGCTTGTGTGGTGGTGTTTTATGTCTGTTTATGTGTAGTGCGAGCTCAGAGTGAAATATTTAAGTAGGAGGGGTGTGGGGGATTGCTCCTCTGCTTTTACATAGTAGAGAGTTTGTGATTGTGTGTGGGGAGGATGGTGTGTGTGTGTGTGTGTGTGTGTGTGTGTGTGTGTGTGTGTGTGTGTGTGTGTGTATGCAGTATAAGTGCGAAATTCAAAATCTCCGGTGTGCAAGATTTGGAATTTCATGGTTCTGAGTTTTCATGATTTCAAAAATTCGACTTTATAGCTTCAAAATACTGAATTTTGATATTTCAGCATTTCGAGGATATAACGTGAATCCATATATATATATATATATATATATATATATATATATATATATATATATAGATATATATACTAGGTTCCTTTTTTTCTTTCTGGTCTGGTTAATTGGTGGATAAATGATTAAAATGTTATAAAATGATTTCTGATTTGAGGCAGCTGTTGCTTCTAAATAGCTGTTTTTATATGAAAGGGTTAATTTTTTCATGATATTAATCTTTTGTGAGGAAACTGGTGGTCTGTGTGATGTTCTCATTGCGGAGATTCAGGACATAGGTTCATAGGTTCATAGGTTCATACTAGGCTATCGGCCCAAGGGCATTTATAAGCCTAGCCCATAGTTATGTGGCTTTCGCCACCCCTTTAGTTTGAATAAAAACTATGCCTATCATTTTTCTGTGCCTCTGTCAAGCAGTGACACTGAAGTAATCCCTGGGGTATATCTGCGATCTCCCATCCATTGGTCAAGATTCCTCTTGAACAAGGCCAGCGAGGTGCTCTGCCTCACATGTACCGGGATTTTGTTCCACAGCATAGGAGTCTCTGGGTGATGAATCTGTCCCTCCAGCACATTCTATTTATAACCGTGTCAAGGTTTAAGTCTCCTGCCCTTGTGGTTCTGAGGGATCTAGATTTTTTGAGGTGAAGCATATTCATCAAATCTGGGTTTGACATGGCCTTATATGTCAGGCACAGGTCACCTCTGAGCAAGCGGTATGAGACTGAATAGAGCTGGAGTTCTTTCAGTCGGGCAGCATAAGACATATTTTTGAGACCCTTTATCCTTTTGGTGAGGAACTTTTGGGGCCTTTCAAGCTGCAGCAGGTGTCTGGTCAGATACATTCCAACGGGGCATTGTACTCAATCATAGGTCTAATGAGTGATGAGTACAGGGGACAATGACCTCCCTTGATCTAGATGTGAATCCCTTCATGATCAGGTGGGATATAGAAGGTTTTCCTAACTACTTTAGCAACATGAGTGTCAAACGAAGGCTACTGTCAACTTGGGTCCCCAGATCCCTGATGACTTTTCTGTGCTCAGTGGATTGCCACCTATATGGTAGCTAGGGGTAACCTTGTTTTTCCGAAGGGTATGACTATGCATTTTTGGCGTTTAACTTCAGGCCATGGCTCTGGCACCAGTTATCCGTTTCTGTGAGGCCCTTCTGGAGGATATCTGTGTCAGATGTGTTTTTGACTATAGCACCCAGTTTGCAGTCATCTGCAAACTTTGTCAGCCATAACCCTCCTGTGTTTGCTTGTACTTCAGAAAAGTAGATGCCGAACAAGAGTGGACCCAGGACTGAGCCCTGTGGGACACCACTTGTGACAGGCTTTGAGTCTGACATGGCTCCAGCAACTCTGACCCTGTGGGTTCTGTCACTTAGCCAGTTTGCAACCCATCTTGTGATGTATGGGTTTACATTCAAGCTGATGAGTTTTTCGATGATACCTGAGTGGGGTATTGTGTCAAGGCCTTTGCCAGGTCGAGGTAGGCTGTATGGACTGCCTTTCCTCATCAATGGCCTTGGTGACTGTCTCAAAAAAGTCAACCAAGTTTAAGAGGCAGGATCTGCCTTTGACAAAGCCAAACTGGGTTGGATCCAAAGTCTGCAAGTTCCCTATGTCTTTATTTATGAGTTCCATTATGATCCTCTCCATGGCTTTGCAGATAAGGCTTGTCAAGCTAAAGGGCGGTAGTTTCCAGGGTCTGTGGAGGCACCGCCCTTATGAAGTGGGACCACAGTCGCCGCGCCACTCCTTGGGTACATATCCTGAGGTGAGGCTAAGATTAAACAGCTGTCCTAACTGTGGGTTTAATTCCTCATTGAGTTCATGAAGCACACAGCCGGGGACACCATCTGGTCCCATGGATGCTGTGTTTTTTGCCTTAGTGAGGGCAGTTCTCACCTTGGCGTTGGAGATGTTTGGGGGGCTACAATCCTCTGGAATAGATATCTCTCCTTTTGGGGGGGGGGAGAAGTTTGCACTGAACCTGTCAACCAGTATGTTAGCAATGTGTGTAGGTTCAGTAATTTTCACATCATTTTGAACTAATTCTGAGCATATCTGGGAGTTTCCTCCTAGGTTTCTAACATAGCTAAAGAAGGCCTTATGATTGTCTTTAGAGTCCTTGGCGATTTTTCTCTCAAAATTTGCCTTGGATGATTTTATGAGAGCTCTTAGTTTTTTTACTTATAATGATCAAAGGTGTCTTACCTTTCAAGGATTTTGCTCTATCTTGTAGTAGCTTCCTCCTTTTGTTGTAGAGCTTGTTTATGGCTGGGGTCCACCAGACTGGACACTTGCCTTTGGTACAGAGAGTCTTAGTTTTGTTTGGGATTGCCTGATCCATGCAGTCCTGTAGGTGCTGGTAGAAGGCATTTGTAAGTGATTCAGCGGTTTGAGTAATGTTTACCACTGGCTCAGGGGCCTTAAAGGAGACCACACTAGTTTTTAGAAGTGTGAAATCGGCTTTTCACTGTGGTCTTTTTTGTTTCAGGTGGGGGCGGGATGAGGACCTCCAGCGAGATTAGTTTATGATCTGATCTCACCAGTGAGGGGTATACTTCTGGTGTTGAACATTTTGATCCCATGTTCGTGATGATGAGATCAAGTATGTTTTCTCCTCTTGTGGGGATGGTGACTAGTTGTTCCATGGCATTTGAGTTTATGAACTCCAGGAATCTTTGGGTTAGAGTGTTTGGGCTTGAGTAGTGTTCCCAGTCTATATTAGGGTAGTTGAAGTCACCTAGTATGATGGTGTTTGGAGATACATTTATCCTCCAATGTTTTCAGGAAGGCCATGTGAGGTTCCTGAGTTTGAGAGGGTGGCCTGTAACATGCTACAAATTGCAGAGCAGTCTTGCCTATGGTTAATTGCACCTGGATAGTCTCCGATGCATCGCGGCGTTGCCACCAACCTTGAGGTGTGGGTGTCCTTTATGAATATGGACACCCCTCCTTTCTTGGTGTTGTCCGGATTTTGGGGCCGGAACGCATGATATGAGGTGAAACCTGTTAGTGCTGGGGTGCTCTCAGGAGCCTTGAACCAGGTTTCTGTCACAGCACAGACATCGATGTTCTCCATATTGAGAAGGGCCTTGAGCGTGCATCTTGAGAGTGAGACTTCTAGCACTGAGCAGCATTACCCTTAGTTTTTTCCTTTTGGTGTTCTAGGGTGGTAGGTTTAGAATTTGAGCCTTGCCTAAAAAGGCACTATGGGGGTGGCAAGAGCCTTTGCCAATATCCGGAAGCCCAGGGTGACAGGTGCAAGCCGTCCCTTGCGAAGCAGCGTGGCTTGTCCAGCATGTCATCCCAGGCAGACAGACATTGGATCCCTTTGAATGACACCATAATTTAAGCCAATTATTAAAGCTGATCATCTTATCACTGTATTGTGGCATCATTCTAGGTGAAGGTAGGATACTGCTCAAGGTCAGGGTCATACCTGCCTGGGCTACATAATCAGAGAGCTCCTCCATGTCCCTTTTCATGTAGTCCAAGGAGGTACGTCTCAGGTCATTGACACCAGCATGGACAATGACTGAGTCGTGCTTGTACCTGCTGTTGAGAGACCTGAGTGCTTGCGTTATGTGGCGGATTCTAGCGCCCGACAGGCAGCTTACTGTGACCTTCTCCTTACTCAGTCTGGTGAGCGGGACGTCAGTGTGTCTGACTATGGAATCACCAATGACAAGTGTGTCTGGCATTTTGTTTGGCCTTAAGGGCTGTGACTGTTTGACACTCTGACTGTGTGGTCTATGTGTTGCATGTGTTGGGTCATGAGGTGGTAGTTGTTTGGGTGTCTGCTTTGGTGGCCTCTGCTGTTTTGGTAAATTTTTGATCAGAGCCTCCGAGTATGTCTTTGTGTGAGTATGTGTATGATTTGAAGTTGTGATGGTACCATTTGTGACTGGGTATGTATTGTGTGTGGTTACCTTCTCCTCCTGTCTGGTCTTGCCAGTCCTATGTTGAGAGAGCTCAGCCTCCAGTTTGGCCGTATAGTTGCATCTCGCATGTATTTGTGTTTTGTGGGAGAAGGAGAGGATTGTCTGTGTACATGAGGCAATTGTAACATTGCCTCAATATTCCCAGGTTCACCAGTTGAGCTGGAGAGGACACTAGCAACTGATCCTCGACATACTAGAAGTAGTAGATAAAGAGACTTTCAAAGGACTCCGGGAAGTGGGTTTTAGGCTGGTGGGGTACTATCTATAATAAGAGTGCTTTATCAAGGTGCAAGTACTGTAGGAGTAAGTGCTAGGCTTTACAGATAGAGAATAGTCTACTTGGGAATCAAGTAGAGATGAACTTTTCAGTTATAGGATATGCTGGTTAGATCAGCAGTACAGCTCGAGGAAGGTAGTTCTAAGGGAAAATTTGAAGAGTGGAATTTAGATGGCCCGAATAGTTTAACCTTGTTTAACCTCCGCTGCTCTTGTGTGCAACAGTGGCAACTCCGCGCTAAATCTCGCTAACGCGCGTTTAGCGTGTTTTATAGCAGGGGGCTGAAGGGAGCTAGGAATTGGCACAAAACGACCAATAGACTACTAGTTTCTGGCTGAAACTTTACCAAATCGGACAAAAAGGCCGCTCAGTGCTTCCCACTCCCACTGGTAAGCAAAGAAACTTCCCTCCTTCCTAATAAGGCAATGGATCAGTAACAGGAACTAAAAACAAAGCCCAGGGATCAGCAACTCTGAAACTGGACTACTCTAGTTCAGTAAGGCGGGAAAACAAGAGATTTTTTTGTTTTATTACAGAGATAAGGAAAAAAAAACAGACAACTTTTTTTTTTTTTTTTTTTACAAAGCAGTTTGAGTGTTTTTTTTTTTCTTTGCATTCTGTAAACTCTAACAGCTTCAAGATTTGGTTTCACACTGAAATACTTTTTTCCTCACTAAAGACAACCTCTGCTATGCATGAGCCAATTTAGATACTTTTTAACAAGTTTATGAAGCTGAAGCTTGAGGAAACAACAGTGATGACATCATTTGACCTTTTGAACTTGTTAAATTACTGTATTTAAAATTCTTTTCTCTTGAAATTCTGTTATCATTCACTTATATACTTTAAATTGTAAATAATTAGGTCTGATAAAAGTGTTTAACTCCTTTGAAAATACCTATGTTCTTTTATAGATGGATACATTCTGCAGATTCAATGACACTTTTAGTAACTAAATGACATCAATTGAACTAGGAGCTGCATTAGAAAACTCATTGTGCATATTAACATCGGACATATGTTATATAATTAAACCTTTAGTAACTAAACAGAGGGTTGTGAGGCTTTTTTTGTAATAAGTGTTTTTATATATATATATATATATATATATATATATATATATATATATATATATACAACAGATCCTTACATGAAACATGTTAGATGAGTCTTGGCGATATTGACAATCTTCTTAACCTTCACCCTCTAATGTTTATACATACTTTGATCTGATGTGTATTTTTGACATATCTACTTATCAGAGGTGCTATAATTATATGTGACATTTATATAGCTTTTGTTATATTGGACAGTCTCATTTTAATGTATATTTCATAGTCTCAGATTTCTTTAGTGGCTTTCATACTGCTTTTCTTTTTTGTTTTTATACTATATTCTAAGCAGAGATGGATAATTTGTATTTTTTGGTGTTGGAGAGGTGGTGGATGGATGGTTTAGTTGAGTTTTTAACTAAACCAGAAACATTATGTTTGATATATGTGTTTGTAAATAGTTTGGGGTTTTTGAAAGTAGTGCTTAATACATGTTATACATCCATGATAAGTAAGTTTTCAGTAGATTTCAAGTTAACACAGAAGAAAGGTCTTTCAGTAAGTAACAACATACACATTATAGTCAATGGCTTATAAATGTTTATCATTAAATATTAATGGTTTGAACAATAATGTCAAAAGAGCTGGTTTGCATAAATACATCAAAATGCATAAAGCCCAGATCATCTTTTTACAAGAAACCCATCTATTAAAAAAAGACCTACAAAAATACTCATGTAATGGCTATACCATTCTGACTGATTCATGTTTTAAGATTAAGAGAAGGGCACTCTTATTCTATGGAAAAATACTTATACTATGCCATGAATTATAGATATAACTTCAGATAAAGATGGGATGCTAAGCATGGTTATTTTGGAAATCAGTATGAAGTATTATACTTTGATTAATACATACTGAATACCAAGACTAAATACTAAATATGTTGACAAATATCTGGACCTGATTATTTTAAATGCAAAAGGGGAAATTATAGCAACAGGTGATTTTAACTGCCTATTATCAGGCAATGATACTTCAAAAAATGGCAAAATAAAACTAACATCTCAAGCCAAGAAGTTAAATGACTTTACAAACCAGATGAACCTTAAAGATATGCATGGTCTAAGAGAACACTATTCCTTATTCTATACTCACTATTCATATCGATTTGGTACACAAATAAACATTGATAAGGTTTTGATATCAAATAATATATAGTCAAAAATAAGTGATGTATCTATAATGACTTGTCCACTTTCAGACCATAATGCTATAAACTTTCCATTAACTACACATACAGATGATTTAAGATTTCTACAGAAAATTTCTGCTTGCATAATTAAGTTAAAAAACTTTAGGGAATGGATAATGAAATAAATAAACATGTTTATGGAAACAAATGATAATGGTGAGGTGACTGACACTATACTAAGGGACACCATTAATGTTTATATATATGGTAGAATAAAATCTTGGTACTTTAAAAAAAGGAGACAGTGGGACAAAGAACTTTTAGACTTACAAGAAAATATAGAAAAGATAAAAATGGACACAAAAACCAAATAACAAAGTAGCACATAACGAAATTACTAAGTTAATTCAAAAATACATAGAGGTTCTGAATCATAAGGTAGCCATATACCTGGAAAACTGAAATTAAAATCTTATGCTGTAAATCCTAAATGTCTACATAAAATAGCGGTAAGATCCAAAAAATAAACAATCAAAATCTTATTGATGAGATTAAATCTAAAAATGATGGTTCAGTTAAGAGTACATCTAACTTAATGGGCATATTAGAAGTGTTCAAAAACTACTATAAAGGTATAAATAATAACACACCAATTTTGGAGACATATAATGTAATAAATACTTTTATTCAAGAAAATATAACTACTAAGATGTCAATGCAACAAAATAACATATTAAATAAACAAATAACACAACAGAAGTGAAAGAGCAAATAAAAAATGTAAAAGATAATAAAGCTCCAGGACTGGATGGAATAATTTCTGAACTATATAAGATTTTTCCTGAATATATAATAAAGAAAATGATGATTGCCTTTACTATGGTTAAGCAAAAATGTATAACACCCCATTGTGGAAATATTCAATTATCTCCCCCATTTTAAAACAAGGTAAGGATCCCAAATCTTGTGAATCATATAGGCCATTTTTGCTACTAAACACTGATTATAACATTTTCATGACAATATTAGCTAATAGGATAAAGACAATATCACCTACTCTAATACATAATGATAAGACAGGGTTCATTCTTCATAGAAAAGTGCAAGATAACATTATAAAATTACTATCATTAATAGACATAGCAAGCAAATACAAAAAAACAACTAACTATTATCAGCCTAGACATAGAAAAGGCTTTTGATTCTATTAGTTGGTCTTATCTATAACGAATTCTGATTGGTTTTGAATTCTCCTCAGAGTTTGTCAACGTATTAATGAAAATTTATAAATGGGCACAAGCTTATGTGAAAATCAGATCATGTCTACCCTCAGCACTAGAAATCCTCAAGGGAACTAGACAAGGTTGTCCTTTGTCACCATTATTGTTTGCTTTTTCAATGGAACCTTTTGCTACATATATCAGAAACAAGCAAAATATAAAAGATTTTCAAGTTAATAAGGACTATTGTCCTAAGATACAATTATTTGCTGAAGATATGTTGTTAACATTGAGTGATATTGATGGTTCTTTGCATAATGTTATGAATACCTTAAGCAAGTTTGAAAGAATATTAGGACTTAAATTTAATCATAATAAATCTAAAACATTACTAATTAACAAAAAATCAACAAAAACCTAAAAGAGAATATCTTGTTTAATTGGGAGAATGCTATATTAGAATATTTGGGTGTCAGTATAAAGAGTGCATGGAAAGAGTCTGTTAAACTAAACTACAATAATTTAATAACCATCATTAGTGAACTAATCAAAAGATGGAATAAAATGTTCTTCACAGTGCAGGATAGGCTCTCTTTAATTAAAATGATAATTTAACCTAAAATTTTGTCTTATATACAATCATTGATACTACCCCCTCCCAAAAGCTTATTAAAAAATAGATTCCATGCTACTTTAATTGTTATGACTTCCTTTAAAACCTAGGATTGCATATAAATGGCTCATTAGAGCTTGGAACAGTGATGGGATAGCATTCCATAGCTTAGATCTTTATTCCAAATCAGTTATAATTAATGTAATATTATACTGGATCTCACCTACCTATATATCTTGCTAGAAAATAATACATGATAGTCATATAACTGATGTCAGAAGTCTAGAAAATCAATTTAAGGAACAATACGGAATAAGTAGATTTCATTGGCTATTTACGTGAATTTTGTTAATTTAATAAGAAGTTTGATAATTTTTCTTATGGCATTAATCAAATATTTAATAACTTTAAAAATATAATTGACTGTAATTACAACATTAAACAATTCCTCTTTCTTATATTTCCTATAACATACTCCCCTGATTGCCTAGATTCTTTCAACATCAATGCGATTCAAAAATTAAAGGAAAATAACTTTATATTCTGGCATCAGTTTATTAAAAATAAGAGTGTTAAACCACTAAACTCTCTTCTATGTAGTTTTGATAATAGTCAAGACAGCTGGTTGTTTATACACACATTATGACAGTTTATAGAAAACAAAATGAGAGTATCAATCAACCTAGAGACTAAATCTTTACCTAGTTTGATCCAACTTTTTATTAGGTGTCTTGAAAAGACAGGTTATCAAAAATTAAGTGTCTCACCTATGTATGAGATACTAAGAGAAGACACTCTAAAGTTTGACTCAGATTTTTAGAATTACTATGTAAAGATTAATGTAGAACAAATATCTGATGAATCCAAAAAACTGTTATTAAAATCTACGTATGGTACTTCTTCTTCATTATATTGGAGATTGTATGCATGGACATTTATGAATTTGAGTTTCTATACTCCACATAAAATAAATCTTATACTCAAAAACAGTGAAAGTAAATGTTGGAAATGTGATGAATTACTAGATGCCAACTGGGTTCACATGTTCATTGAAGGTAGAAATGTTGTTCAATACTGGAAAGACTTCAAATATTTTGTAAATGCTTTATGGTCTGATAACTGCCATATTTCTAACTCACTAATCCTATTCATTGTTCCTATACCTAATGTAATACCTAAATCTCAGATTCAGTTACTCTGGCCAATTCTTGCAATTGTCAGAAAAGTAATTACTTTGAAATGGAAAAGTAAACAAGATTTGATGTTTAAAGAATTCATTAATTTAGCAAAATTTGTTTGCAAAAAAGAACAGCAAACCATTTGTTTTAGAACTCATAACATTACTCATAAAAAATAGTGTGGCCAAAATTGGAAAAACCTTTTGAACAAATACTGATAACTTCTCATGGATAAAATGATTGTTTATCATGGATAAATGTAAATATTGTAAATAGTTTTGTAATTGTTTTATTGTATTTGTTATATGTACATTTGTGTATGTTTATAATGAAAACAAAATAAAAATGTTTTGGGGAAAAAATACATTCATAAGCAGCTTATCAACCGATAGATAACCACCTTCTGTCTTTAGCCCAACAAGGCATGCATTCTCCTGACAACATTATCACTAGAACCATATCATCCAATAATGCAGGTGACTCTCTATATTAAAAGAGTATAGCTAAACAATGGATCCATATCTCACTACCACTTTAATCCATTCAGAATGTAAACAAATTAAAAAAACCCTCTAAAACTTCATTTGTCAAATAGAAAGATCTACTCAAGTACATCGCCTGGACAAATGCCAGTGTAGTCTTCAGCTTGCCATATCATCAATTTCTCTTCATTCAGAATTCTATACTCTTCAACCAGTCTTCCCAAATACCTGAACAGGTTTACTGGAATTTTTCATCTATATACATTATTTTGTGGTACTGCTCTGTCTCCAACATCTGTATTTCTAATATAAATCTTATGATAACCATAAATATATATATATATATATATATTATATATGTGTGTGTGTGTGTGTGTGTGTGTGTGTGTGTGTGTGTGTGTGTGTGTGTGTGTAAATGTCCCTGAACCTACTATACCCTCTACCTCTTACCTACCATATTAATATTTTCAGCACTACCTAGTTCCTTCCCTCACCTCCATTTATTTGAATTTCTAAGCATCAATCACATGATCTGTTGTCTATCTGACACACCTGCAAGTACACCTCTTCAAATGTTCAGTGTTCAAAATCTACAAATGCATATGAATATTTCATAATACAGGAGTTGCCTATATTTTCAAATGAATGTTACCTAATTAGTAAATGTATGTGCAATTGTTAATGTATATTAGTTGATGTCTGCTCATGTATATTAATGAATGTCTGTTTAAAAATGTTTGAAATATGTTGGAGATTTTCTCTCCAGGCTTCTGCAGAAACTAGTTGTTTGCCTAAACCAAGACAGACAAACATGGTTAAAAAGCAAATAAATAAATAAAAACAAAATAAACAAATATCAGGGAGTTTAATGCAAGACATTTCATAGCACTTTGATATTGGAAAAGGTCCTCCTTATCATGGCCACCTTATCTATAGAAATATATGGTTTCCTTACATTAAAAAGATGGAAATTTCTGTGAAATGTAAGACTGTTTGGCATACCTAGACTCCTATCTTCCACAATATATAGCAGGACAGTTAAAAGCGGAATCAAATCTGACTGGACAGGTAAGTTGTATTCTTCTATGAAATTTTCATTTTTCTTATAATATATAGCAGATATTGTAAAGTGTCTGTTTCTGACAACCGGTTTGGCATTTGAAGTGGCTGTATTTGTGAGCTTTGTCTCCAGAAGCAGTGCGTAACTACAACTCTCATACGCTGTATTGTTTGAGAATTAGGCAGCTGTCAGGCAGCATGAAGCTATTTCTATATTGTCTCAGCATGCTCGTTTCTAAAAAGTTGGCTGCAGAGGCAGTAGGAAAATGCTTCCAGGTAAATATATAGTGAGTTACAGTGGGACTGGTACCAAGGGATTCTATGCTTCTCTTTGTGTAACCACTGAGGGGGGAACAGATTTGGTGGCGTGACAGCTGGGTAAGAAGTACAATCTTAGTCTACTGTCACAATGCACCTCCAATCTGTTTCTCATCAGGAGAAAAGAAATAGCATAAATCCCAAGTTGGCTCCCTAAGAAGCAAATGTAAGGCTTTTGAGTGACATGTAATAGCTAAGGAGGTCAAGATATGTCCCTCTGCTCTTTCTCTTACCAAGAACAAAACAAAAGCACTAATCCAAAGGTGATTCCTAAAAAGCAGCAGTTCCCAGCCTCTCCAGTGATTGGTCATCTAGTCTCGGTTGTTACAGAGTTTAAAAGTTAGCTGAAAAGAAAGGTTTAACTAACTGACTGGGGTGATATGAAACAGAGACTTGCACAAGTTTTTAGAGTCTAAGGGAAGGACCTTCCCAGTTTGATCTTTTAATGCCCAATAGAATGAGTAGATAAGAGGGGAGGAGTTTCTAAAGTATAATTTACATTAGGGGAGGGCAGCAGAAAAAATCACCAATTTCAAAAAGCTCAACTGGAAGTGAATGGGTGGATGGGAAAATCTTCAGACCTACAGATATCTTCAGGCCAACAGATTTTTCAAAACAGGAAAAAAAAAAGCAGTAAATAAAATGTATAAACAGAACAGGCAATTCAGAAGCTTGTGAAACAGCAATATATACTAACCTAGCACAGAGTTTTGTAGTAGCCTTTATGTGAGGCAAACTGCCCATCCCTTTAAATGACATACTAAAGAATAAAATAATAGAGAGTAAACAGAACACACAGCCAAACCAATTAACACCTCTTGTAAAAGAGGATAATGAGATATATGCAAATGATCCTTTAAGGACATCAGGTGTTTCAGCTATATAGCAGTTATGAATACCCATGACTTTTTTTGCCTTTTAAGTCTGTTAAAGGACAAATTCATACCAATAAAGCCAAACCTCACTAGCTGTGGACATGCACATTTCAGTCTTCTTATGATCTTGTCAACACAGCTAAGTGGACTGTTTGGCTAACCTTCAGAAACACAGGATTGTTGTACCCAGATGATATCCATAACCATTAAGGTGTTTGTAAAATATCCCATCCAACAACTAGATAAAAGAGTAAACAGGACACACAGCCAGTCTTGTAGTTTTTTATTTTTTTATCTCCACTGAAAATGGACATGTATCCAGTTGGACAACCCCCAGTCAACAAATGTAAAATTTTTTTACTAATTGGATGCATATATCCCATTATTCTCTTTTACAAGAGGTTTAAGGAATCACACAGTGAAAACTCTAGCTTGGCCAGGTTTTTCTTGTAGTTCTTTTTTTAATTGGATTAGCTGCATTGATGTGTGTGTGTGTGTGTGTGTGTGTGTGTGTGTGTGTGTGTGTGTGTGTGTGTGTGTGTGTGTGTGTGTGTGTGTGTGTGTATGTGTATATATATATATATATATATATATATATATTTATATATATTTATATATATGGATCTGCTTCGATTTATCAAAATCCCTCTTAGTCGAATAACAAAATGATGAGATGACCTTGCCAAAAATTTACAAATAAAAAACAAAGTGTGCTGCCAAAGGGTAAAGAAACCTAAACTGCAACAACAAATCCACAGGTGATGTGACCAATAAGGCTCAGAGTTCTAATATAAAACACATTTATTCAATGAATATAAAAAGATGGCTAAGCGCTTTTGTCAAAACTGACTTCATAAGAACCACGAATTAAAAAGACCAAACTCTTAAATATCTAAAATGCAAGGTCACATGATAACATAACAATTAATTTTTAAAGGGGTATTACCCCATTTTATACACACATGGCTTTTCTGTTAAGCACAGGCATAATAGAGGTGCTGTCATGTATCCCTGGCTCAGATGTTGTATTTAGTCTCAATTACCATTTGAGCTCACTCTCCTCAGTTTTATTTTCCCATTAACCTCCCTTCACTTCCTTCATAATTCTTTCTAAAATACTAAATTTAAAATTACATTTTTTCCTTGACAATGTCCATTACTATGTCTAAATAGTGCAATATTATTGTCATCATTCTTAACCACATATAAATGCTCATAGATGCATTTACGTAAATGTCTAGTTATTTTCACCAAATATTATTTTTAGTTTTGTTGTTACCAAAGGTTATAAGTTTGGATTAATTTGGATTGAGTATTAGCTGGTGGTTTGATGGATGTTTTTTGATGTCTTGGGGGCTTTCTGCATTTTTACTTCTAGATCTAGGGGTGTGGTGGCAGAACAGATAAGGGAGGTGTCACCAGCATATTTTACTATGGATGCAAGCTGAGCTGAGCTAGTGAAGTGACTGGTAAATATGATAAATAGTGGGGTTCCATGGATGGACCCTTGGGGTACTCCAACAGAGACTGGTAATGGGGGGAGAGATTGATTTCCCATTTGGTAGACTGTAGGTTGTTTGATAGGTAGCTGTGAAACCAAGTTAGGGATGCCATGCTGCAGTTGTATGTGGCTAGCTTGTTAAGAAGAATTTGATGGGATACTGTGTTGAAAGATTTAGACATATTGAGAAAGACAGATGTGACTAGTTGGCCTTTGTGTTTAGGAGGTTTACAGGGATGGTGAAAGCTAAGAGGGAAGTATTGGTGCTGTGCTTGGGCTGAAAACCATGTTGTGAGTTAGAATGAAGGTTGTTTTATGGGAAGTAGTCAAGAAGCTAGTGGTGAATGGTATTTTCTAAGATTTTGGCAAGGTGGAAAAGGATGGCTATTAGACAGTAGTTTGATAAGTCAGTTGTGGGGCCACCTTTATGAAGGGGAACAATATGTTTGACTTTCCAGAAATGGGGACATATTGTGCAGTGATGGAATGGCTAATTAATATGGATACAGTTAGCTGCAAGTTTTAGAAATTCATTGGGGAGGTGATCAGCCACAAGTTAACTGGGTTTTAGTTTGTTAAGGAGCCTTTTGATATAGCTGGCTTGAATTAATTTAATATGGAATGAGTTGGGGTTAGAGACTGTAGGAATGGGTACTGTTAGGGCAGTGTTGGAATTGTTACTTATGAGGAAGGTTATAGAGTTAGTAAAGTGTGTGTTAAATTGTGTTGCTATACAGTCTGAGGAATTGTTTGTAGTGGGTGCTGGTGCTGTTTGTTTCTCAGGGTTTAGGTGAGAGTTAATACATTGCCAAAATTTTGGGGATTGCTGTGATGTTTTTGTTGGCAAGTTAGAAAGTATGATCTTTTGTCCTACTTTACTTGTTTCTTACCCTGATTTCCTAAATGATGATGGTATTTTGGTAGCATGACTAGGCCCTGTCTCTTAGTTTGAGTAGTGATTTGGTTTTGTTTGTTTGCCAGGGTAGCTGTTTAGGTGAGGTACAACTTTTTTATGGGAGCTAGGTTGTTTGATATGTCAAGGAATGTGTCGTTAAAGTACTGTACAGCAAGGTCTAACTGGAGGTGCTTTAAAGGTGACCAATCAGATTGTTGGAGTAAAGTGTTGAACATAGGGGCGGAGAAATTTTTTTGTTGTGAATGTAATGGAAAGTGGTGTTGTTAGGTGTGTGAGGATGTTTCCTAAAAAGAAAGGTTAGCTAGTGGTCACTGAGTGAGCCTGGAAGGCAGCCTACATGGTAACGTAGGTTGGGTTTATTAGTAAGTATCCAGTCTAGTAGAGATTGTTTTTTGGTATGTTTATCTATGCAGGTAGGAGAGTTTACGATTAGAGAGAAGTTATAGATGTTAATAAACTTAGATGGGCTGTCAGAGGAGCATGTAAGCATGTCAAGATAAGTCACCTAATATTTTTGTCACCTGAGTGGTTAGTGGATGCCCAGCAGAGAAGGTTTTTGATGATGGGTAGGTTTTGACTGTGAGGTAGGTAAATGGCTAAGATTATGATTGTTTTATGAGGGTTAATGTCTAGGCATGTAGTTCGTAGTTCTGAGTTGGGGAGGTCAGGGGGGTGAACAGTTAAGTGGGTCAGTTTGAGGGATTCTTTAAACATGATTGCAATACTTCCACCGCATCTGTTTGGGTCTATCACATCTAATGTTGCCATAGCTCTTTGTTACAATTTCATTTTCTTTTATATGGGGCTTTAGCTATGACTCAGTTATGATAGCTATATCAGGAGAGTAGAGGGCAAGTGTTGCATGGAATTCACTTATTTTGTTGTTAATACTTCTGAGGTTGAAGTCGGTGAGGAGGAGGTCAGAGTTGTTTTTAATTGGTAAGGTGGTATTAAGCAAGGGTTAGAGATGAAATGTTTAGCGAAGTCCAGAGAAGTGAAGGGGGTAGATCTTATACCAGAATGGCATGTGCAGTTGAGACCTGGATAAGTGTGGATGTCAACCTGGAGTTTGATGTGGGTTAGAGAAAGAAGTATTATGAATAAGAATTTAGTTAACTGTTTGTGGTATTTATAGGGAGAGAGCACTGGGGATGGGTGATGGATATATTTTATAGAGTAGAGTAGCATGCCAAGGTCTGCTCCTGTATATCTCCAGGATAAATGCTAATGCTATCTTCTACTTGCTATATCATCAAGCCATTTCTGTTCAGTCATAATCCTATGCCCCACAACTTGTATTCACCATTACCTGAATAGTTTTACTAGTATCACCAGGCTATATACATCGGTTGTGATATTGATCACCCTTCACCTCTATACTTCTAATATAAACCCATTGTTACTCATATATATATATATATATATATATATATATATATATATATATATATATATATATATATATATATATATATATATATATATATATAAAATACATACATATATATATATATATATAGCTATATATATAAATTGCCAATGAAAATGCTCATACTCCACCTCTTAACTACAGTATCAATATTTTCTAATTTCCTACCCCTCCAAGCTACTTCCCTTACCTGCATTTCTTTGAATTCCTAACCACTAATCACATGATCTATTATTTATTTGACAAACCCACTAATACACCTCTTCAAATGCTCAGTGTTCAATATATACTAATGCATAAGTATAATTTATTCTGTAATAGCTTGCATTTATTTCACATGAATGCAATATCATTAACACATGTATGTGTAATGTTAATGCAAATTACTTAATGTGTATTCATGTATATTACTGCATGTCTGCTTAAATATGTTTGTGATGTTTTGGACTTTTTCTCCCTGGGCCTCTGAAGAAAAGTTTTTTTTGACTAAACTCAGTCAAACAAACTTGGGAAACAAAAGGAAAGTAAAAATAAAAATAAATAAGTAATGATTTTATGTGGGTGGCATTAGGTAAACTCTATGGATGTCTAAATATGTCTGTCGCACACATCATCAGCAGCAGCATGGTATATGGGCAAGGGGGACTACAGTGTTGTAAGTTGTTTTATGGGGCACTCATGACTAACATCATAATACCACTGTTTTCTATACATACACAGCAATGCCCTTCAAATTCTAGTAAGTAGAAAAACAATGCAGTGTCTGCTGAAAAAAATACCAGGAAAGCAAAGTTCTCTGACAGACAGAATGAGGTGCTACTCCAGGCTGTCTGTCTCCATAGTTGTTGGCCCCTTGGATAGGATGTTTCCAGCCAGACCTAGCTGAACAATTCCTAGAAAGATCTGTTGTTGGACTTTTATTCTGTCATCTGCCACAACCATATGGATAGATCACCAATAATTCTAGTGCTGCAGTAAAATAAATATATTTCCACATGGCACAGAAAGGTTGATCGACTGGAGGTGGGCTAGTGGTTCGGCCACCTCTCACAGAAATGGAGGAGATTCTTTCTGATCTCTGTCAGAGGCAATGACACCCCCATGTGACCCTATAATGCAGTGCTGGATATTGGTGCAGTACTTCACCATGCACCAACAGTATCTAGCAGAGATGACAAAGAAACATAGAGCTCTTCCTTTGTAACAGAAGTTCTAAGTCTTCTTGACCCATTACTTACTGGCCAAGTTATTAGAGTCATCTGTTTTGGGTTATGCAAGAACAACAAGGATTCTACCTGCATGACCATCTGTACAAGGTGCTATAGTTAAATGTTTGCTTTCCGAACTCCAGTATTTCTGCACTTAATTTTCATGTATAATCATGGTGCTGGATTATAGTTATGCAGGCTATTGTGCTTTGCTGTGTTCACAGGTGATTCTCTATCTGGCAACATCACTATGGAATTGCCACTACCTGATGTTGAAGGAACTGCAGCTTCTGATTATTATGGTGGGGATGAGCTGACACAGTCAGGGAGTACAGTGTGTATTGATCACAGGGAAGGTGACCACTGCATCACTTTCACAGACCCTGGACATAGCCTCTATATCGGTGGACACGCACTCCTTAGGAAGGACAAGTTACTAGGGAAACTAGAATTCAGGAAAGTGTGGTACCCTGTACCAGACAAATATCATGGTCTGTCCCTAGCCCCTTTGGATGGGAAATACACACAGGGAAGAAATGGGGGATTCTGTAGCTCAGTGGAGAAATGGTTAACACCCTCCCCTGAAGATTATGTGGTCAATACCTGTACAAACCTGGTTGAGTTAGTAAGGCTGATGCAAGGTGTGTGACATGACCTACTTAAGTGCATGTCTCATTGGAATGATTGTTTTGATACACAAATCATATACTTGAACATGCCACTTCCCCTCAAGCTCACCTGCTATTTTTGTGGCACCCACTACAAAGCCATTCCATTGATACCTCCACAGATGATTGCCATTATGGCTGTGGACAACCTACATCATTCTCATATAGTGCTATCCTTCCTCAGCCACTTCTGCTGTGAGGGATTGTACAGCCAGGAGAGGACATCACTGGGGTCATGGCAGCACTGCATTGGCACATGTGGTAACTGACATCATTCTCTGTTATGTAGCATGCCAACATTTAGACAGGGCCATAGTAGAGCCAGATCTTATGGGCTGCAATTTGCACAAGATGCTTAACCCTCCACCATGTATGCCCTGGACCTGTTCAATAGCTTGATACACAGTGCTACAACTACTGTTGAGGCTATGTCTGAGCCGACACACACTCACACCATCACAGCCCCCAAGTACATCACACACACACAGACACACACACACACACACACACACACACACACACACACACACACACACACACACACACACACACACACACACACACACACACAGACACTCTTCCAGTTACACTGACCCTTCACAAAGCCTTATACATTAATGTCCCCCATGCACTCACAGACTATACTATACACACAATTGCAGTCTTATTTTTAATTGTCATCAGCGCTCACACACCTCCCAGTGAAAGACATCCATACATTTGCTCCATCCTCACTTGTGCAATTGACGATAACTTTGTTCTGCCATTTGTATATTCTTGGGTTTACTCATGACTGATGCACATTGTGGCCAGCCTATGCATGAGTAAGAACAGTTTGGTGCTGGCTTTGCATATATCACTTTTACTGTAGATTACCTGCTTTATTCTGCCTTACTATAGGCTGAAGGTACATGCAAGCTGTTGTCTTCTAATTGCTATTGCCATGGAATGCTGCACCCACCTTGGACTAGCATTTTCAATCCCTGCTGATGGCTCCTCCACTGACTCCTCATAAGGCTCATCTTCCACTGCCTGTTGTGTTGAGGACTACTCATCTTGTAAACTGCCTTCAAAGTATCATATTGTGTAATATGGAAGTTACTGAAAGTATTGTTGCATACATGCCAGGATCATAATGCAAGGCACCACTCGTTAAATCCAGAAAGTGAAAGCATGCCTTCAGCAACCCAAACACATGCTCAGTCATGCCCATTGTCTCTGATTGAACATAGTTGTTCCCCTGGTCTTCTTTATTCTGTGGATTTCTGATGGGTGTCATCAACCAGGATTCCATATCCAAAATTGCCAGTACGATTCACCTGGGATAAGTCACTCCTCACAAAATGTTTTTAGAAGTCTCATATGTGTCATATGTAGAAGTCACGAGAACTGCCTGGGTGGTCTGCAGACTCATTGCAGATGATGATACTTTATGCATTTCAAGCCACCTAACTGTTGATGGCGTAATACTTTTTATGGTTTATGTGTGTCCTTTCCAGTTCACTATGTGGGGTCTTTATTATAATGTGTGTGCAGTTTATGGCCCCCAGTACTTCAGGAACATGGCTATATCTTATAAGTCCCACGTGGTATTGGCTGTCTCCACTATGGTATGTAGAAAGTGCATATGATCCCTCCTCATGCTGAAGCATGGCTTCAAGAAACTAATGGAGCATTTTCATGGCAGACACTCAAAGTATGCCTAGTAGGTCACTAGTAGGACCCTGTAACTAGTATATGTAAAGCCACACATACCTTGCTATCCACTGGGATAGGTACTCCATGACTCCCATGGGGCTACAGACACAGCTGATGCATGGCCACAGTGACTTGCATGGTCTTGCTAGCCACATGCAGTACCGGTCCACAATGTTGATGTCACAGAGACCATAAAATATTAAGTGTAGTTAGACAACACAGTGCATCCAGGGACATGATTCACATCATCATGGCTCATAGCAGCAATAAGAATTTGTTGCAGATAGGCACTTACTAATGCAGCGACAACCCCATACAATTTTTCACAATTCCATTAGCATGCACATGGAGATTTGTCAGTGATCATTTACCTGAGTTGTGTAGCTCTGCAGCACGGTATTCATATATTTATGAATGCATCCACCATATTGTTTTTCCTAGTTAGCCTTCACCAAGCCACTCAGTTTAATATTATTGCTCATTGCTAGCTCATATGACCATCAGCATATACCACTGCTAGAACTTTTGTTCAGCATTTTGTGCTAGTTGTAAGTGTTCCTTGAATTGCATATACTCTGCACATAGATGGTCATTATGAAAATTCTCTCACCACAATGACGCAAAGATTTGTGAATCCCAGCTTTGATGTATAAAGCATGTTTACCAGAAGGAAGTGACAAGGGATTTGCATACTGTAGAACTAAGTTAAAAACCAAGCTATATTCCTTTTTATTCACAGTATTTGATTTGAAATGGATTGTGGGACAAAAATGTCTGGATTTTGAGACCATGAGGCCATTTGGGCAATTTTGAGGAAATATAGTCATTATTAAGATTGAGAAGGTCATTAAATGTTACATAAGAGTATGTACTTATTTCCACATTCTTAAAAAAGAAAAGGAGAAGTTAATTAAGGACCACGGTTGTATGAGCTCATTTTTTATTATTGGACAGAAGGGTGGAAGACATATGAGAAAAAATATAAACATTATAGGTAATTTAACAGAGAATGGAACAAAATAAGAAAATAGCTGTATAATGAAAAGGGAAGAGAATATGAGAAGGCTGTGGAAAAGAATATTGTAAGTATGAGAGAAAATGAACTCTGCAAAATTAAATAAGGGTTAAAGATTTGTTGCAAATGTTGCAGTATGCTGTAAAGCATGATAAGTGTTTTTTGTTCTTAGTAATAGGTTTAACTTGGATCATAGTCTTTTAAGGAAGTAAAAGAAGACAGAGGTGATAGTGAGTTTGTAAGAGATAAAGGAGCCATATTGCAAAGTGTTTTGACATATGCAAAGATATGTGTATGGAAACATAAATGGAGTACACTATCTGATTCAGTTATAACAAAGGTTAAGAGAAGAAGACATGAAATTGTTATAAGAAAAAGTTACTATGGAAGATTTAGAGAAATTAATAAAGGAAAGAAGGAAGGATAAGGGCTGTTTTTAGTGCTTGACTGGTCAGGGTGTGCATTTTATAAGATATGGAAAAAGTGAAATAATATTTTTGAAAGTGTCTAATAAATGGATGATTAATGGTTTGACTAATATGGACATTTGCCAAGGTAAAATGAAATTATTGTGGAAAAATAAAAAGAAAGTTAAGCTTGGAGACAAGTGACTTTGTAGAATGTAAATTATAAGATATTTAAAAAGATTTTTTACAACATGTTTAATCAAGTTTGGTATAAAACTGCAAGGGAGGATTTGTGGTATTCAGAGTAGGAGTGGGAATATTTTTTGACATTTATCAAGGTGGTAATAATATAAGTAGAATGGAAATATATGGGAATGTAATAAATATGATGTTAAGAATGTTTTTGATTATGGACACCAATGATATTTGTTGCATTATTTTATAATACTATGATATACTTTAAAAGTCATGAGTTTATATTGACAAGTGTATGTGAAGTTATGGGCGAAGGATTTGGTGAAGAGCTGAGTATGGATTGTGAAAATAGCATTTTTCACAATGTAGGGAATAAGGACATAATATAAAAAAACAGTCTAGGTTCTCATAAATGCAAAATCAGTGCAGATTTCTTTAGCTTATTAATGGTTTTAGTAATTGCACATATTCAAAATGAGGTTAAGAAAGTAAGGCAAGTTCTTTGATAGCAAGGAAAGTTAATTTTACTGTTAAGTTATGCTGATGAGTTGATATTTATGGTTAATAGAATATGGTTAAAAAGTTATAAAGATACTGAAGAGATGTTTAGGTGTGTAAAGGTTATGGTGATGTTATTTATTTATTTATTAACATTTGTTGATCGGGAAAGTCCACTGGGTCTGAGACCTATTTTCAGTGAAGTCCTGGGGAGAAAAGAGCCACAAAGCATTACAGTGACAGCAAAGTTTAACATAAGCTTAAAAACTATTACATGTTAAAGACGCAGAAGAATACATATGTCAAAAATACATTTTACAGGATTTACATTATTCTACACAAGACGCAAGAGAAAAACATATTTCAAAATACAATTCACAGGGATTTACTTTATTCTACACTAGAAAAGCACGGACTTTGAAACAGTACTTTCTATGTTAAGCGTGTAGTACACAGTATAGTAGGTTTCCAGTAGTTGTTGTGAAGACTGGGGTTTATAAAGATTTGCCAACCCAGTATTTGGTCAAATGTGCTTTTTAAGGAGGTTTGCTTCTGAGGCAGGTGCAGGATGGGTTGTTTAGATAATGTGTTTTTAGAGCTACTTTAAAGGTTTTTGGGTGGCCAGTTTGGGTTATTTCAGATGGTAGGTTATTCCATAGTTTGGCAGTAGAGTGGTAGAGCAGACATTGTCCACCTCTTTTGTTGGGTTTTGTTACCATAAGCAAGAGTTTACAGGAAGATCTTAGAGTTATTGTAGGGGTGTAAGCTTGTAGGATTGAGTCAAGGGCTGGGCATTCATTAGGTTTACTGATTAGTTTGTGGACTTGGGTTAGTTGGGTGTATTTTAGGTGGTGGAAAATTCTAGCCATTTTAGTTCAGTGATTGCTTGGCAGTGATGAAAATGGTGTGTTTTTTTGGAGGTGAATTTGGCTATTTTATTATAGCAGGATTGTAGTTTATTAATATAAGGGTTGTGTGAAGATTGGTAAAAATGGCACTACCATATAGAAGGGAAGGGATGACTAGGGTATTAGCTAGTTTTATTTTGGTATATTTATCCATGTAGAGCTTTTGGCAATATAGTTTGCCTAGTTTGAAATGAGTTTTCCTTACTGCATTTAGGATGTGTGGTTCATAAGTGAGTTTGTTATCTATTGTTATGCCTAGTAGTTTGGCTGTGTTTAATAGTTCTATTTCTGTGCCATCTTTAGCAAGGATTTTGAAGTCAGTGTCAGGTGATTTTGCAGAGAAAATTAAAGGTTTAGTTTTTTGGGGGTTTAGCATAAGTTGTGCATTAATAAGCCATGATTCGATAGAAGTAAAGGCCTGTTACGTAACTGTGAGGAGATCTGAGAAGTTTTTGGAGGTGAATGTCAGAGTTGAATCATTGACATATTGGATGAGATTCTGGATTAAGGGGCATTTTGTGCAGGTCATTGATGAAAATATTGAACATTAGTGGATGTAAAATGGATCCTTGCAGTACTCCTATATTGTTGTGTTGGTAGTCAAATTGCACATTTAGCCACCTTACTGATTGTTCCCTGTTCTGTAAGTAAGATGAAAACCAGTTTAGGGATCTTGGGAAGCAGCCTAGCCTTGATAGTTGAATTACTATCTTAGCATGTAAGACAGTGTTGAAAGCTTTAGATAGGTCTAGTAGGATTACAGAGGTAGGATGCCCTGCATCTAAGGCTTTGTTGATGGTGCCCGTGAAAGAGAGAAGGGCAGTGATAGTGCTATGCCCTGCATGGAAACTGTGTTGGGTGGGGGATAGAAGAGCATTACATGAAAGCTACATATCTAATGTATTTAGGAAGGAACATTTTTCAAATGCTTACCTCCATTTTTGTAGTGACCATCCATATCAATTAAAGAAAAATGTTTTCAAGGGACAAATGATTAGGATGGCGAGAATGATATCAGAGGAAGACGATTTTTTGAAAGAAATGGAACATGTTGAGGCAATGTTTATTGAAAGAGGATACCCAAGGGAACTTATAACACCAATAAAACAATATGTAATACAGGAGAGGCAATTTAGATACAAACCACTGTTATATAAGATTAATAATACTACAGATGATAATGGGTTAAATAATAACAATACTAACATTGATAATAGTAATGTATGTGATGTTATTGATAATAATTTCACACCATATCTCACTATTACCTATTATAAGGATATTGGATGGTTGAAGAAGAGTATCTATGAAGTATGGAACATGTTCAAAAACATGGCAGTTAAAACTGATGTTTTCAAAAGTGAACTTAAACTCAGTTTTAGAAGAAATAAGAACATTAAAAACACTTTGGAGAAAAAGAAAATAGAGAAGGAAGGGACTAGTAAAAAGCATGGGACTTTCAAATGTGGCAGATGTGCTCAATGCCCATATATTGCAGAAACAAAGGAATGAACAATACCCAATTTATCCCTGACTTTAAGGGCAAAGAAATATTGTACTTGTTATTCTAAAGGCGTCATTTATTTAGTCATGTGTAAAGCATGTCAAAGATATTATATTGGAAAAACTGAAAGACACCTTAGAAATAGAATATATGAGCACATAAGAGACATAAATAGGCACAATGAGAATAATGCCCTATATCGACATGCAATAGAGTGTAAAAATGCTGATTACAAATTTTGGGTACTGGAAATGGTAGAACATATGGAACGAGGGGGTGATTGGGAAACCAAAGTCGAATATAGGGAGATGATATGGCAACTCAGGCTAGATGCCTGTGGTAACTGGGGTCTGAATGACCATATATCTATCACCCCTGCATTAAAAATTTTAGCCAGTGACCCAAAAGTGAAAAAAGTATGAGGGATGTATTATAATGTTCTTATAATGTTTTTTATAGTGATTTTCATAATGTTTTTATAGTGATTTTTATAATGTTTTTATAATACATTTTATAATGTTTTCCATAATGTTTTTTAGAAAAGTTTCTGAAAAGGTTTTTTGGAATGTCTTCTAGAATGTCTTTTGAACACGCTCCAAAGTAAAATAATGGTTATAACAAGTTTTGGAACATGTTCACTATATGGTTATGAAAATCAAGTAATGAGAAATATGTAATGTTCAATACTTAATATTCAATATTCAATACTATGACATGTATAATTATTAATTCATCTATTTGATCAATAGTTTATTTATTTATTTATTAAGCAGTACTAAGCATATTTATTTATATATATATATTTTCACATACAGAGGTTTTAAATATTTATAAAGTACATTTTTAAGTAGATTATTAGTATTTATTATTATATTATTAATTACACATTCAATATATATTTATATCTTATTTATTATTGTATGGAAGTATGTGGTTATCTGCTCAACATATTCAATTATTTATTTATTTATTTATTAATTGTTTACTATTCATTACTTTAGATACAATACACTTTAGAGCAGCCTTATAAGTATTTAATGTGGAATAATATGAACATCTATATGAATGGCCCTTTTAAATTTTACATTGTATTAATCAATTATTCAATTAATGTAACTACTATTGGGAATTATGTATGTATAAAAGACTGTTGAGACATACTACAAGTTGATTCTGATGAAGTCTCCGCTTAGGAGATGAAAGCGCTAAATCTAAGTTCTGTTTCTGTTTTTGGTATGTTTATTTTGTTGTTTTGAATTAAAGTGTTTAACATTTTCCGCCTGGTCGTGGTTCATGCTGGCATTTAGTATCGAGGTGCAGTAAAAAGGAAGCGGAACAGAAGGGGCAGCCTTTATAGTGCCGGAACGTAACTGTGTATTCGTGGATTTTTCCTTTTGGTTACTAGTTGGTTTAGTTTTATTTTGGTATATTTATCCATGTAGAGCTTTTGGCAATATAGTTTGCCTAGTTTGAAATGAGTTTTCCTTACTGCATTTAGGATGTGTGGTTCATAAGTGAGTTTGTTATCTATTGTTATGCCTAGTAGTTTGGCTGTGTTTAATAGTTCTATTTCTGTGCCATCTTTAGCAAGGATTTTGAAGTCAGAGTCAGGTGATTTTGCAGAGAAAATTAAAGGTTTAGTTTTTTGGGGGTTTAGCATAAGTTGTGCATTAATAAGCCATGATTCGATAGAAGTAAAGGCCTGTTACGTAACTGTGAGGAGATCTGAGAAGTTTTTGGAGGTGAATGTCAGAGTTGAATCATTGACATATTGGATGAGATTCTGGATTAAGGGGCATTTTGTGCAGGTCATTGATGAAAATATTGTACATTAGTGGACGTAAAATGGATCCTTGCAGTACTCCTATATTGTTGTGTTGGTAGTCAAATTGCACATTTAGCCACCTTACTGATTGTTCCCTGTTCTGTAAGTAAGATGAAAACCAGTTTAGGGATCTTGGGAAGCAGCCTAGCCTTGATAGTTGAATTACTATCTTAGCATGTAAGACAGTGTTGAAAGCTTTAGATAGGTCTAGTAGGATTACAGAGGTAGGATGCCCTGCATCTAAGGCTTTGTTGATGGTGCCCGTGAAAGAGAGAAGGGCAGTGATAGTGCTATGCCCTGCATGGAAACTGTGTTGGGTGGGGGATAGAAGAGCATTACATGAAAGGTGGTTAAGTAGTTGTGAGTGAACACATTTTTCCAAACTTTTTGATAGGGGGGAGAGTATAGAGATAGGACAGTAGTTAGAAAGATCGGGGTCATTTCCCCCATTATGTAGTGGGGTAATGATAGATTTTTTTCCATAGAAGATGAACATAGGATTCAGAGAGAGAGAGAGAGAGAGAGAGAGAGCAATTTATGAGGATTTTAACTGGGTATGCTACTGCGGTAGCTGCTAGTTGCAGATATTCTGGGGGAAGATTATCTGCAGATAGTGAGCAAGGTTTGAGTTGTTTTGAGTTTCAGGATTAGGGAAGTGGGTACAGGTTGGATAGTGAAGGAGTTGGCTGGTTGAGTATTAGCATAATCTGCATGGGAAGGGGTGTAGGTACTATGGTTATGGTAGGGAAGATTTATTTTACAATGAATGTAATTCCAGTATTAAGTACAGAGTACAAAAAAAGAGATCACATCTATGAAATAGTGGGACAAGAGAGTGAAAGTATTAGAAAAGCAGGAAAACTTTGGAGGACATTTAAATTTGAGTTCAGGAAAAATAATATATTTAATTCAAAGTGTTATGTTAGGAAAATTGACTTTTGTCGAGGGACATTTATGTTTACTATTGTCAAACAGAAATCATTGCTACAAATAGCATTTCATATTACATGGGCTTGAGATTTAACACCATAAAATGCAAGATTTATAGACAAGTAGAAAAAAGGAGGTTAGGTTTGGTTAACCCTATCATTTATCTGGCTTCTTTGCATATGTTTTGGATCAGGGAGGCATTAAATTAAGAGAAAGAAAGTATACTGGAAAATGTATTGCCAGTAGGTATGATGATTTACAGAAAGTATTAAGGCAGCAAAAAAGAAGCTAGGATGTGATGGGGATATACAAAATACTAGGAAAATTTGTTTTATGGAGATTATGTTTAACAACAATGATGAAAAGATGAAAACTTCTTCTAGGTTAGAGACTTTTTCTTGCATTGTAGTCCGCGTCTGGGACAATGCAACTTCTGTGGAGCTTTCTTTATTCAGAAGTTGCTGGAAATTCTCCTTCTGTATGCCTTTAATGTCCTGTGGAATAGTGGGTAGGTTGCTGCCATCCTCACTTTCGAATGGAGTCCAAGGTCTGCTTTCTTTATCTTTGTCTTGCTACCTGATAAAGTTTCTTTTTGTCATCTGCTGAGCCACTTTCCAGAAGTTGGTAAAGTGCCTCTGATGCCTTGTGCTTTGCTGTTGCAACAGATCTCTTAGTATCTTTGTTAGCCAACCAGCATTCCTTCTTAGGTTGGTCCATTTTTTTTATCTCCCACTTTTTCCTGCGTTTCTTTTTTCTTTGAATGAATTCTAGTACTTCTGAAGTCCAGCAGCAGCTTTCCTTATGTACCATATTTCCATATCTGGCATAGTCACATATCTGTACTATAGACCTCACACGTGCTGCTTTGAGGCACTGCCATTCTTCTTCAACTCCACCTATTTTTACTTTTTTCAGAGGTGCTAGAACCTTGAGAATTTCTTTGAACTTTTCTGCTTTTTCTCCAGTCAACATCCCAGTCTTCACCCTAGTCTCTCTTGAACACTGCTTGCAATGGATTATGGCAACTAGTAGTTTATGCTGTGTGTCCACAGTTTCACTATGGATGTCTTTTCAAATGGTGATTAGACCCAATGCCCTTTTTTACTAGGATGAAGTCTACCTAGGTTGATGCTGGCCACTTCTGCATGTGATCTTGTGACTGTCAATCTTGCTGAACTATGTGTTAGCCACCATCAAGCATCTGCCAGACAGAAGTCTAGAATTACCTCTCCTTTATTCCTGTTGCCTCACCTATATGGACCCAGGCAATCCTCATATCCTGTTTCATCTGTCTTAATGTGTACATTCAGGTCTCCAATTATCAATGACAACTCATGTTGTCCTGTTTTATCTAGAAGGTTCTACAACTGTTTCTAGAATGGACTCTTTTCCTTGCTATCACAACTCTGTTGTGGGCCATAAGTGGAGATTATGAATATTGCCATATCCTTATATTGGAGACTCATTGCCATGAATTTACCAGCAACTCAGATGATATCCTTCACAAGCTTTTAAAGCATCTTCCACACCATTTCTAGTCAGTGCATCCCCTTGAGTAGCTGCACTGCCTTTCCATCTTGTCCAGCCTCCTCTTTACCATCATGCTATCCACTTGCAAGCTGCATCCTGTCAGTGAACCTATATTGTGTATAGCTGTCCTTAGTACATGTTTGACAGATTGATTTGTTTTGCATCTAACTTTCACTATCCAAGGCAAGTCTTCCTATGCAATGGAGCGCCAGTTGGCCAGAAGGTTATTGACACAGGGTGCTGTGTTTCATGGAGGGCAACAGAAGCACATAGACTACATCAACAGTTTGCATGGATCCCTGGAAAAGGTCAGAGTAGGCCTGGTCCTCAACTCACTTATCACTGACAAATACCCATGCCCATTTTTGATGATATTAGTCAGGGTGACCAAATCACCTAGATCCAATTTTTACACCATCAAGTGGCTAGCCCTGACATGACAAAAGCCAAACATGCAAGTGAGGCCAAGTGCATGGACTAAACCAATATTCAAGAGGATTCCAAAAAAGTCCAGCACAAATGAAGTGGATAAAGTTGCATATATTTAATGTAAAAGGTGGCTAACCCCATAGAAACAAACTGGTTTCGGCTTAGAATAGCCTTCCTCAGTGTTACTGCTTAACAAAAAACACCATGATTAAATATTATGTACTAAATTGCTGTCGTCCCCCTATTGGTGCATACCTAATCAATTATGTTCATTCAGGCCAGGTTTGAAGAGAGCTCCTAACCTTACTATCCAGCCTGACTCTTTTTCATTAAGTTTACTATGCCAACCTGACTTGCACATTCTATTTCCCTGGATTTTATCTATAATAGTAAAATGGAATTTAGCAGTATGATGGGTTAGAGTATGTTTATAAAGGGCATTTGTAAGCCTTTTGTTCCTTATATCACTTAGATGCTCACTGATCCTGAACCTACGTGGATGCAAAGTTTGTCCAAAATAGAAAGCAGAACAAGAGCATCTAGCTAAGTAAATAGCCCACTCACTACTGCAATTGCCCATAATGTTGATGCTATATATTTTTGAAGTGTTGCTGCTAGTGAACTCCTTAGTTTTATACATGTGTGCACAAGCACTACAATATCTACAAGGACAGCTACCTGTCAATCTATCCCCAAATAAAGTAGTTTGAGGAGAATCAGTAGTGAAACTCTTTTTATAGTGAATAAGGTATGAGTTAACCATCCTTCCTCTACGATATGATATAAACACTTGGGTGGGAGAATGTTAGCCAAACGTTCATTAGCTAGTAAAATGTTCCAATGATTATTAATAATGTCCCGAAACCCGTTTGTGTTAAGGCCATAAGTTGTAACCAAACTGATATCCTGAGGTGTATTTTTGTTCAATGTATCAAGCTTTGGTCGATATTGTAATAATTCCTCCACGTCTGAATTTGCAGCATGCACACTAGCACTGTGTATGGTGCCAGTTTCATACCCCCTGCTGAGAAATCTATTGTACAAATCCTTTCTCCTTGAGATGTATGCCTCATTACTGGAGTAAATACGTTTAATTCACAAAAATTGTGATTTTGGTATATTGCGAATAATATGAGGTGGATGGTTACTGGTAGCATGGAGCAATATATTGAATTGTGGAAATTTCCTGAATGTTTCTGTTTTCAAAGTGTTGTCTAAAGCCCTACTTAACAACACATCCAAGAACGTGATCCTTTTCCTATCCCACTTCAAAGTGAAATGGATACCCCATTTATTTTCGTTCAAATAATCCACAAACTCCTGTAAATAGGAGGTGTCTCCTTTCCATACCAACCAGCAATCGTCTAAATAGTGATGCCAGATGTCCATGTTGTCCAAAAATAGATTGTGAGACTCATGATAAATTAACTGCTCCTCTATGTAACCCATGAACAGGTCTGCATATATGGGAGCAAAGGATGCACCCATCGCAGTGCCTCTGACTTGCCAATAACATTCATTCTGGAAATAAAAAACATTTTTAGTTAGAACATGTTCTGTAAGGCAGGTTAATAATGTATTGAAACCTGGTGTATAGAGGTTCACTTTATCTAATCAATATTGTATGGCTTCTAAACCTGGCCAATGGGGTATATTCATATAAAGGGCTGTCACATCCAGGGTGCAGAGTAGCCAATTAGGTTCAAGTTGGGTATCCCGAAAAATTTGCAAAAATTGGGTGGTATCCTTAAGTCTGACCCTAACCTATGATAATAAAGGCTGTAAATACTTGGTAAGGAATGCGGAAAATGGTTCCGTTAAGGATCCTTTGCCTGAAACTATCGGTCTACCTGGTGGTTCCTTAGGATCTTTATGTATTTTTGGTAATAGATATAGGTATTGTGATATAGGATCAGGCACCGTAAGATGATATTTAATTTCCTGTGTAATAATGCTTTCCTCAAATGCTAGTTGTAAAAACTGCTCTATTTCCTTCTTGAACTTAAAAAAGTTGGATCCAAATGCATACACATGTAGAAAAGGACATTGGATAACTGTTTTTCGGCCTCCCTAAGGTATTACCCCATATCCATCAGAACAACAGTCCCTCCCTTGTCAACCAGTAAAATAACTAAATTATAGTTCTTACTAAGTTTAGTTAAAGCTGCCTGTTCCTCCTTGGTTAGATTCTGTTTAGTATTAGAGTAAATCCTACCATGAAAATGTAAATCTTTGAGAACACATTCTTTGAACACAGAGACATGCCTGTCCATGGGTGGCATAAACTGAGACTTATGAAACCGAAAGTCAGTAGTTCTTTGAGTTTGATCATTCTCTGAAAAGAACAATTTCAAGTTTAAAATTCTGCAGAAGTCATTTATATCATTGACCAAAATATGTTAATTAACAAAAAAAGCAGGAACAAAATTTAGTCCCTTATTGAGTAACTTTATTTCATCGTCCATAAGATTATAAGTTGAAATATTGTGTATATTGTTGTTATTTATGATAATATCTGTTTCAAAAGTTGCTCTATGTTGTTTATTGGCCCTATGCTTTCTACTCCCCCTATGTCTTTTGACCCTAAAGGGTCAGTAACTGGTTTCCTTTTAGCTACTGGGGACTCCTGAGTGGGTAGAGAATCTATATCAGTGATGGATGATGAATCATCACCAGAGATTGTCTCTGAAAGCTCAGTTCTATTTCTAAGAATAGATATGGGTCTTTTTCTTTTCTTAATATATCTTTGTGTAGTATCTTGGGAGTGAACATTTCTTTGTGTGTTGAAAGGTTTGCTTTTTTGATAGTCACTAACATCTCTATTAAATTTGTCAATCTTTTTCTTTTTTAAATGTTGTTCCAGTTGTTGCAACCCTTTAGCTAGGGTATTTAAATGTGTGTTAAAAATAGTTTGCCCCTCAAAAACCTTTGCTTCCTCACATAATTGTTTAACCTCCAAAATGTATTTGTCTATGGCACGTTCATGGTACATGCTAAGGGCTTCCACAAATAACATGGATGCCTGATGTTGGGCTTGAGCCCAATCTTGAGTAAGTTGTTCATCAATCTGACTAACTAAAGGTTGCATTTTTACTCTAAGCCCCTGTGGGGTGATATATTTAACCTTATAAGCTTTGAATAGACTTAAATGCCAAATACGCGATCTGAGCATTTTCATGCTTTTAGTTAGTTTAGAAAATATTAAACTGCATGGTTCCCCTATGGGTTTGTTATTATCCCCCATATCTCCTTGGCCAGATGGTGTTAGGCCAAAAATTCCTACATCATGCCGGTCTGCTGACAGACCTTCTAATAATGTCATAAGATCCATGTTGGAGCCCTTTTTGCTAAAAAGGACAACATGTCAATGTAAATAAATAAATAAATGTTCAGTCTGTTTCAGAAAGCAATGTCAAACGCAATATGGTAAAAGATACCTCGAAAAGATATCTCCAAAAAAATTTCCTTCCTTTTATTAGATAGTACTGTATCTAAACACTTCTGTACCATATGTTCTGACTGGAGTTGGCCTGTATAGTGTTCAGCAAGACAAGTTCATAAATGACAAAAATAATGTCAATATAAATCCTATCAGGCCACTGGATGACCCAAACAAAATGGCTCCCAAAGGACAGGGAAGTATTTAGTTATGATTTTCCAAGCCGACCTTCATCTCAGGCTTTATATATATATATATATATATATATATATATATATATATATATATATATATATATATATATATATATATATATATATATATATATACACACACACACATATATATATATATATATATATATATATATATATATATACACACACACACACACACACACACACACACACACACACACACACACACACACACACACACACACACACACACACCAAAAAAGGGGATTATCAATATATTAGAACCAAAGAAAAAAAGAAAAAAAAAAAAAACATTGGTGCAGAAGACTTGCCTGCATAAGTAAGGTTACGTCCTAAATGATAATAATCATGTCAACATAAGTTCAAATGAGCCAATAGATGATCCAAATAATGGCCCCCAACAAATGCAAAAACATTTTCAATTATAGTTATGTTCCAAGCCGACCTTCATCTCAGACTGTGGATATGTGTTTAGAGAAAAACGGTTATCAAAGTATTGAAACCAATGTGTTTCAAAAAGTAAACACTAATACATAGGATATACTCCTATGACCAAAAATATATCCTGAGCCATCCATTCAACTGATAGATCAGAGTGGCTGACATTCATCTCCACCTAACTCAGGGCAATACTAGCAAGTCCCAATGGTATATATCAGTCCCTTATAGGTGCCAATCACCTGGGAAACCCAGTGTATAAATAATCAGCTAAAACTTTGTCTGGCCTCAACTCACTCATCACTGACAAATACCCATGCCCATTTTTGGTGATATTAGGGTGACAAAATCACCTAGATCAATTTTTTTACACCATCAAGTGGCTAGCCTTGACATGACACACAATCTGAGATCCATGTTCTCTATATAGAGGATACTGAACACCATAGCTGGTGCTATCTGTCTGGGAGGAGTGGATGAGGAGAGGGTAAGTCTGAATGACTAAGGCCAAAGCTAGAACTAGAGGAGCTGTAGCCAACTGGCACAGATTGTCAGGGGTAGTGTGTGACAGAAGAATGCCAAAGCAGCTGAAAAGTAAGGTGCACAAAACAGTTGTCTGATCAATGCTACTGTATTGTACAGAAACATAAGCAATGAAGGCAAAGCACTTGAGGAAACTAGAGGTGATGGAGATGAAGTGCAAGAGATGGGTGGTGTGAAGCACACTTTGCATCAGACAAGGAAATGGGGATATCAGAGCAGAAGCGCAAGTAACTTCAGTTGCAGATAATATCAAACAGAACACATTACAGTGGTTCAGGCACATGTGCAGGAAAGCACAATACAATATGGTGAAGAAGATTTGAGAGTGACAGGAAGAATGGAAGAGGAAACCAGGGCATCCAGCAAAGAGATTAATGGATTGTTTGCGGGAAGACCTGTGACAGTCAGGCATTACTGTCAAAAAGGTAAGAGACTGGCATTGAGTAGAGGGAGACAACAACAACAGTTAACATGACACCCCGATGTCTTGAATAAAATGGGAAAAGGGGGTTGATGATGAAGTTGATTAGGTGAAAATCATGAATAATTTCTATCTGATTGATGAAACAAGCTATATAAAAAATGAGAAGAACATTTGGGATTGTTGTTGAGTAGCAAAGCTGTTTAGTACTGAAAAAAACATGCCTCTAAAGGCACCCATTCTGTATAGGCAACAAGAACAAAGGATATGTTTTGTACTCAGTAAATAATAAACAATGGAACATTTCTTATTTCTTTTTTGAATGTGGAAGGTCATAGACATTTCGAAGTTGCTCAAATTAATTGTAGGAAATAATTGTAGGAAATTAATGTGGGAAATAATACAGAAAGCAGGCTATGATTATTTATAGAATTATAACATATTGAATAGAATAACGGTGGGTAGGGTGAATAGGATAGTTTTTTTCACGTGCATTGCTCATGTGGAGTGCATTATGTGAGGAATTACTACGTAATTAAAAAGTAAAATCTGAAGCATGTAATCATGAATAAAATGTTGGATATAAAAGGAAAGGTGGAGAGAATAAATCATTACATTGATATGGGCATTATATGAGTTAATTTATATAATTATTCATTTGTAAAATAATGCAGTGCTTGTTTAAGTAAAGTTCTCTTATTTTTATTCATAAGTTTCATTAGAACATTTACTACCTGAGAAATACACAACTTGAACATAGGGGGCATTGGTTTAACATCTCATCAAAAGAACAGCACACTTAGGAATATAACACCCCTCTTATGTTGTACTGCAGTGTCAGTATTCGAAAAAGAGTTGAAGGGTTCATGGCAAGCCATCTAAGTTAGTGTTAGTGAATGGAAAAAAATAACTTACGCCAAAACCAACTTTGATAAACACCTCAACAAGTTTGTTTTTGCAGGGGGAGGCAATCCTCTGCACACTTTGTATGGGGGGACACCCCTCATCCCTGGACTTATATATACCAACTCTAAGGTCACACAACAGTGGAGAAAAAAGCAAACTCTGCTGTTGGGGAAAGTAATTTCGGCAACAGAGCACTTAGTGTAGGAAAATAACCCGCAGACTTCTGATATTCTGGTGTCAAAGATAAATTCAATAACCTCAGCCTCTATTTGCCTATTGTGTGACTCTAAGGAAGTGACTTAAACAGACAGTGCTTTTGGGCAACTGGTAAATTGGGCATGCCCCCTCCTGGGTAAGGCCAATCTCTAACAAGGGTTAATTTGAGCATAAAAAGTAAAATTGGCTAGGTTTAAAATGGCCTGCAATGGCAGCCAACCTAGTACTTACCTATGACCCTATGAATGTAATAGCACCCATTCAACATGTCCCTTTAGAATGAGGCCCCATGGCCCCTCCTTAAAATATAGAAATCCTTAGTGTAAGCAGTCAGGTAGGAAGCACGTAAAAAGGAAAAGGAGAAATATTGCTACAGTATTATCCTGACAGCTTTACAGGATTATTTTGGATGTACCCCAGTGATTTCCCGGGCAACAGACCTAACGCCTACATGTGAATCTATGAGCCTATGAGAGTGTTTCCTTTTGAGCCATTGAGACTGTCTTTGGACAGAGGCCTACCCACTGTCCCAACCAATTGCCCATGTGCATTATGTATGCATACATCTCTGGATTAATGCCAATGGTATCCACAAATTACACTTAGACCTTTGGCTGAACCACCATCCCCTCTCTACAATATAAGAGAATTGGCAAAAATTATGTTTCTCCCATCCTTTTGGTTGACTCTTTAGGGAACAGGCTTAGTAATAGAACTTGAGTTGCTTGGCTTGCAGTCAGGGCTATATTCCTCTACACCTGGCAGCTAACCATAAAACAAATGCAAAATAGCTTTAGCAAGAAAGAAATACAATGCAAAACAGTGAACCAATGATCACAGTTAAAGATACTTCACAGTACCATTTAAAATACAAAGCAGTGCATGCCAACCAACTCATGTACCATGAAATGATGTGAAAGAATAAATAATTTCCTGTAACAAATTTTGTGGCACACAATAACTTGTGCATCCACAAACACCCTTGCACAAATAAAAGCTCCCTCAAAAGAAACTTTACAGAGTTAGAATTGTTAAGGCAATGTAGTAAACCTGCAATCTCTTGACATCTTCTGGATGCATATGAGCCTTGTATTTTTTTAAAGACAACGACTTATCTTTGCAGCAGTAGCATAATGGAAATTTGATCCTGCAATAGGTTGGTTCTCTAGTTAACCCACAATCTAACAGGACTTAACCCACAATCTATCTGGACTCCTTACACAACCATGTTCATAAACTATATTCAGTATGTGTTAGATGTTGATTCTACTCTAAATTCTCCCATAAGTCCTAACTCACAAACACAATAATTAAGTATTAACATTCCATCCATCATAGCTTCCTTCTTATATTCTTAGGGTACAGCCTTATGCAAGTCTTACAGCAACACAGATATACCATTTTCTCTGACCCTGACACAGCTCTCAACCTTCCATCTCCAAAATGAGGAACACTAGCCCTAGCAATATGGAACAAATGGGCAAAATGTGGAACACATATTAATGGCTTACAAACAACATTGACTAGACATGTCATAGGATGGTTAAAATATGCTGGTTTTGCTTATAAAACAGATCTTTTAATAAATTAATATGATTAATTTCTATTTACTAGGGATATCAGTTAAAATGTCCTAACACTGAAAGTGTAACAGACCTTTTCAATGTGGATCTTCAAGGAGCATGAACTTTTAAAGGCCGCAAATGAGGAACATTCCTCATTATGAGGTACACTTGAGAGGTATGCCCTGACTATGTAAAGTACACCTTACAGCATATAACAGAACTTATCATTCTTAGCCTTCCACTTATGTGTGTTTATTTTGATGACTTTTCCCAATTATTAAGGCCATTATTAAGGCCATTATTTGTAAAACTAATCCACAGTTCCCACTCTGTTGGACACCGTTACTTGTGGTCACTGTAACTTGACAGCTCCAATAGATAACTGTCATTCTTCTCACTAGGGATTGTTGCATTGCCCCCCCACCCCCTGTTACCTATCTAAGCCACTAGGCAGATGCCCTCCCAATCTCCTTTGTTCCTAGTTATTTCTCTAGCATGCCTCAGTCAAACTTTTAATGTAGCCCCCCCCATCGTTACTACTTCAGTTGGCCATGCCTTGACTTCCCTGACCAAATACTTTATGATGCTATAGCCATTACACATAAAACACTAAAATCAATCCAGCACAGTCACACCAGAATCTTCTCACATCAGGACGTTTCCACTACATATGTAATTCTCCTGCCTCTTTCTGACTATATCTTCATTAATCTGCCATATCTCTCCACCCATCGTCCCTCAGTTTTACTTGAGTAAGAGAGTCAATCCAGACATATATGTAAGTGCTGATCTAGTTTAAAAATGCCTTTAAGTTCACAAAGTACATCACAATCTTCCTGCTACCCTTCGTCACTTCTCCAAATATTTCACTCCTTTATTCACCCTTCCCTTATTTTAAAAAGGCATGGTCTGCCTCTTTGTTCTTGCAGATCCCAATATATCTTACCTGATACACCATCTGAGTCATTTACAATGCCATCCACTTGCTCAAGCATTTTGAAAAGCACTGTAGTGTTGCCCCTCTCCCTCATCTGCCCCCACATATTTACCTCTGATACTACTTCTGCACAGGCAAGGATAACATGAAGGCTAATACATTTCAAAGCAACAGAAAACAAGATAGTAAAGTGACACAGTGAAGTATCTTTATGTCTGAAGAAGTTAGAAATCTTCGTCATCTTGAGGATCAGACAAAAAGGCTAGTCTAGCTTGAGTACATCAGGATCACAAGAGTTTTACTTATGTGCTTGTCTTCAGATCTTAGGTTTATACTAGTGAAGAGTCATGTAGAAGAATATGATGAAAGGACCTGCTAGCATGTTTTCCTGTGTACTTAACCGTAGTAGTCTTTGCATTCTGTGCATGCAGGATAAATAGGATAAATGCAGTCTGTAATCAAATTAGAAATGTTAATTTAGAACTAGAATAGTCTGAGCCAAGCCATGAATACGGTATCATGCTTGCAGTTTTAAAATATGCTGGCATTAATTATCTTTGCTTGTGAACTCCTTTTTCTGTTACTCATATTAAAACATAAAAGAAGACAAAATTAAAGTATTGTTTTTGCACAAACATTTTCTACAGCAAATACCATCACTGTCACAACTATGGTACTTAGAAAAAATATATATTATTCGATATGTAATTTGCAGTTTCAATGCACTACAATTGTGGACTATTTATGAACATTATCAAATGTTACTGCAATTGAGCCATGAAAAGTAATAGACACTGCAAGGTACAGAAAAAGGGTAATATAATTATTAAAAAGTTTCTAGAAAGAATAATAAAACAAAGCATGTTCTGGAAGTTGAAAGATTGAGGCACTTCCTGCTGGCACAGAAATTAATCTCTTTGACAATTGCTGGGAGAAAATTAATTAGCAGAATATATATTTTCCTTGAATTTCTTACAGATCTGAGGTAGACGGCAAGTTGTTTCAGATTGTCAGGACTGTCGGTCTCAGTTCTAAAATAATTATATATAATATATGTTATATATGCATGTGTGTGTGTGTGTGTGTGTGTGTGTGTGTGTGTGTGTGTGTGTGTGTGTGTGTGTGTGTGTGTGTGTGCGCGTGTGTGTGCATAGTGTGATTTAGCCACCGCTTTTAACAGTTTTCCACTGTGTTTGACCCCTAACCTTTCCTATTTTGCTCTTTCTTGGGATGCAGTTGGTTTCATGCTGGATTTCACATCATTACTTCTAAGTTCATGCTGTCATTCTCACAGAATGAAGCCTTTTCACATAGCCTGGGATAAAGAATTTCTTGTAATATTATGTCTTATAACTTTCAGGGATCTGAAGTGACTGGACACTAAAATGAAGTCTGGCCTGACAAATGAGGTGTTCCATTTTATTTCATCTGAGAGCAGAATATTGAACTGTAACTTGTTACCAGTTGTGCTTTCCAGTAAATTTATAGCTGCATGTTATAATGCCGACTACAGAATTTCACCCCAGGGACCTTTGGAGATGAAATAGGAAAAAGCACCTTGGGATTCTGTCCTTATGCAAGTGCACTCTATGCGGAACTTTAATGGTTCTGTGACTTACCTGCTGGCAGAAAAAGTGCAATCAATAAAGTGTAATCATAAGGTGTGCCATTAGGGTATTAACCTTGTTATGGTTTCTTGCGAGGGATAACAGTCTGTAATCTCAAACACTTTTGCAACACTACTGAATTTGCGCAAGTTTATAAATGACACTAGTACACAGTGAATAAGATGTTTAGTAAGGTGAGCAGGACATTACAAATGAACCCACATACTGCATTTCATCTTCTAACTTTTCTGCATTTGCAATTCACCTTATTTTTTATGTTGTGAATAACATTCTAGCAGAATATTTTAGCTTTTCTGCTTTGGTTATGTGGAAGTCAGGAATGTATGCATAAATCCCTTCATTATGCATAAATCCCTTGATTAGATATACAGATAGCTCCAGAGAACATGTTTTAAATACATAGCAATACTTTAAATAAAATGAGAGAGGAAAAAATAATAATTATATGGAAATGCAGGTGCACTTTTTTAATACTAAGGGATAGTTTTGTCGACATGCATGGTCTTGCATATTCTTCAGAGCCTTATCTCTTATTTGTCATTTCTATTCAGAATCTTCTGTTCTAAAATTACTGCCTTTGTTAGGGGAGCAAATAATTAGTGTTGCATCAGGTATGACCAGAAATAGCATAAAATCAAAATGAAAATATTTTACCATTTATTAATCAGATAAGCCCACCAAACAAAGTACCTCTTTCCATGGTTGAGCCAAGATTACTGTCTCTTTAAATGGCTTACACCAAATCACAGCCGGTACCCTCTGGTTACAGCCAGTTTCACAAAGCTTTATTCCTATGTGCTAACTGCCAGGCATAGCATTTCCTCAGAAGTAAAGTTATAATTTGTTTCATGTTTTTAATAACCAAGTAAGTGGGTGACACCTCCACAACTGCCCATTAAACTCTCTCACTGGATGTTTGTCCAAGGCCATGCACAAATAAAAGCACATGCATGAATAACCTCAAGAAACCACATGACTACCAGGATGATGGCTAGACCATGCTCATGGTCTCAACTCTATAACCCCATAAAAGATAAGGCAAAGAATATGTAAAGTAAACATGTTAGGAGTGGTAGTGGCTCGATAGCAGGCCTTCCCTAATACAAAATATATACATATATCATATTGTTGTTGTTCCTTCGGCTTTTCCCGGTTAGAGGTTGCCACAGCGGAACTCTGGTTGGCTAATGATTGGCAGTAGATTTTCAAGGTGCCAAGGTGCCAGCTTGACACCCAACCTTCAACGAAGGCACACCCATTCATGCATGTCTTTCAAATACCACTCGACCATGGGGAGGGCATTCAAACTCCACACAGAAGGCTCTCCAGCCAAGAATCGAATGGGAGAAATTCTTGCTGTGAGGCAACAACACTACCGCTGCACCACCGCAGCTCTTCTAGTCTGTTATATTATATTATACTATATTATGTATAATACAACCTTGTATCTATATATATATATAAATATATATATATATATATATATATATATATATATATATATATATAGATATATATATATATATATATGTATATATATGGATCTCATACTATTGCACAAAATCCTACTTAACCAAAACCAAAGCAACTGAACACACTTTAGCGAAAGTGCTTTTCACCAAAAAAGCACTTTCGCTAAACTGTGCAAAAAAAAAATATATATATATAACAAAAAAAAAAAAAAAAAAAAAAAAACATATTACTCATGTTTACGCAGGGGGCAAGCCCCCTTGGACCCCCCACACCACCCGTACATTTATATTCTCACTCTGAAATCGCACTACAGTGGGGAAAAGGAAATATTCTCTTATACCCACTACTATGATCTCAGCAATGGCTATTCCCCCACATCTTTTTTTTTTTAGCACATTTTCACAAAAGTGCTTTTTCAATGAAAAGCACTTTCATGAAAGTGTGCTTGGCCATTTCACATTCAGTGAAATGGCCATTCGATGATGGGTCTACTTTCATTCACTGAAAACTCATTTCACTTTCATTCACTTAAAACTCATTTCACTGAATTTCAATTCACCCTCAAAAAATCGCACTGAAATCTTATTTCACTGAATCACATTTCACTGAATGTAAGTACTGTTGGACAAAAAAAATGTATATCCCTTTTCCCCACTGTTGTGCGATCCTGGAGTTAGTATATATAGTTAGGGGAGTTGTGGTGGGCACAGCCCCCACATTGGGTTTGTGGAGGGCGTAGCCCCCACATATTTAGATTTTATATTTATGAATCTCATTTCATTGAAAGCTAACAATATAAAACCAAAAGTAGGTGGGGAGGCTACACCCCCCCACACCCCCAACCCTCCCTAACTATTTATACTAACTCCAGGATGGCACTACTGTGGGAATAAGAGCATATATGTTTTATTTGTTTTCAGTCATTTCAGCTTTCAGCGATTTGCTGTGATTGTTTTGAAATTCAGTGAAATGAGTTTTCTGTAAATCAAAGTAGACCTATATATATATATATATATATATATATATATATATATATTTTATATATATATATATATATATATATATATATATATATATATATATATATATATATATACATATATATGTTTCTGTATGTATGTTACAATGCTGAACTGTACTTTTTTTTTTTTTTTTTTTTTTTTTGAAAACACTGATTTTTAACTTAAAATTACAGAGGGCTGTAGAATTTTGAATGGCCCTTTAAATTACAATTACATGAGCTTGGTTTTCTCCATTTGTCAGATGTTGGCAGCATGAATACATCACTGGAGTTGTTACTGCGGCTATATGTGAGTATGGATTGAGAAAGCAAGTCTGTAACTTTCTTTGCTGCTTGACAAATACAGTTTTGAGTAACAACCAAGAGCTGGAATACACAGATAACTGTGTGCATCATTGTGTGGCTGCATTTGGGAAATAATTTTTTTGTTATTGTTATTAATATGATTATTGTTATTAATATGACTATTATTACTTTAGTATAGCTACACAGTGGCTGGCCATGACAATGATATATCTAAGACTCCTTGAGTTTCCAACATAATAAAGACCCAGACAAGCAAGTAGACTGCAGTCAGAGTACAGACAGCATAATGCCATGGCCTGAAGCAGCAGCATTACAGGCAGTGAAGCATACTTCTCAACTGTTCATGATTTTGCTTTATATTTTGTCTGCTCATCATAAAATACGTGGTTTTCTAGTAAATTGTTAAAGATTCCAGTCATTAAATAATGGGACATTCTAAGTTTCAGACTTCACTTCTTTCAGAAAATACATGCTAATGCAAAATCTACTATTTTAGCAACCTTCATTTCATTCAGAAAATACATGCTAATGCAAAATCTGCTATTTTAGCAACTTTTTAATTAAAATCTGTCCCAGATTTTGGACTTTTTGCTCTCCTTCCATTACTTATGACATCCGTCTTGATTCGTGTTCTAAGATGAACGCTCTGTAACAGGTCTGTATTACATTAACAGTGATTCATAGTTTTGCACTTAAGAATAAGTGGCTATGTCATATGCATATGGTCTTGTCTTGTCTGAAAAAAGAAGAGAGAATGTTGATGTCTACAAAAAGCCTTGTTATATTTGCCGATGGCAATACAGACTGTTGGCACCTACATATAGGAATACAAATGTTACATATGTTCATGTATAAAACAGCTGTATGTTATTGTTTAATGAGCGTATTATATATTTGCCAGGGACAGTCTTGGGGAAGTGGTGCCCTAGTTGAAAGGGTGTCCTCCCCAGTGTGCCTACTGATCCCCCCATGCAAACACTCCATCAAGTATCTACACTTTCAGGTCTATCCTCACAGCCTCCCCACACCATCCAGATTACATTTTTTTATGTTTCTCAATTTTTGTCTTTGCCTTCAGCTTTTTTTTCCCCGCATTCTTTCAACATACACTAACTGAGCCAGATAGCCCTATATTAACTGTTGAAAAAATGATTTAAACTGGAGTTCTGGGATAAAGTAACTCATCACAAGCCATGGCGTTCTACATGTTCAGAGGTACATTTTAGAGGTTTTTGCAACCTTTTTGTCCAATGACTACCTGAATAAAAAGCATGACTAAGGAAAGAAATTCAGTCTTTTTTTTCAAAAGTAAAGTTTATTCAAACAATGAGTGAAACAAACTTCAGCAACATAAAGTCCATATAGAATATGATGGATAACCTAGTATCCATTCAAAATCAAACCTCAACATTATCCATAAGAAACAGCAACAATGACCAAGATTCATTTCACCATACTATATCAAGATCTCTACACGTGTACATCTTCAGTTTAAAAGCTAGTCTATGAAAAGAAACTGTCCAGTCTTTAGGGATTTCATTCAGATGTCTGAAAAATGAAGCATCCATAGTAAGTACCACATTATGAATCCAAACAAAAAAAAAAAAAGAAAGAAAAAAAAAAGAAAACAATGTACTAGGCAAGTTGAGGTTGTGCATCCATATGCCCAACAACCAAAATGCTACATTGCTCATTCCAGGTAAGTTGCAATAAACAACTTGTTTGATGCCTTGCACTGCCACAAAGGCTGAGTAACTGTACAAGCCCGAATTATATTAAAATAGTGTGTAGCCATAACAGACCATCTCTAATACTGGTAAGTTCTAAGATCTCCAAACAAAAGAAACTCGGTCTTACTCTTCAACTTTGCTTTTTCCTGCTTCCATTCAGTGCAACCTAAATGGCCAAGAGTACACTATAGTAACTGTGGAATAAATAATCAAATTAATCCTGGGGTCTGGGGATTGCTAGCCACAGAAGGCATTGGGTTATAGATGTTTTGAGGTACATGTTAGATCTATTTTCCAACTTTTTGATCAAATGACAGCTGGAAAAAATGAATGAAAAAAGAAATTCAGTCCTTTTTTCTTTCTTTCAAGGAAAACATTCAAATTGTCCATTGTGTCTGATGAAATAGCAGTTCACAATAAATTTAGGAGACAAAGTATTTTGACAATGCATAAAACATGTCTGGGAGTAATGCCTATCTCCCTACTGCCTCTAAAGAATAGATTGCCACCTTCTGTGTCACCCTTTGGTGTTATATTCAGATGAATCCATAAATGACCACAGTTGCATCATTTAAGTGGCTGCTGTTGAACAAATACACAGCATGCCTCCTCACCCCCTAGCCCCAAAGAGCAGCCACGTTCTGTGTGCCATTATGATGTCAAAATGGGATGAATTTGAAAGGCCAAACAGAACATTGTAGCAAATTTTAAGCTGTTGCTGTTGGATGTGTATATGAGCATGCCTCATTAACTTACCCCCAAAACAAAAAATCACTACCTGTGTATACATCTGAAGTTCGACTGAGAGGGACATGAAAACGATCAAAGTAATATATACTAAAATTATTGCTTTTAAACTGTACACTGCCATTTGATATGCTGTAATGCCCTCAGCACATCGAGTTTTGTGAAAAAGTTAATGAAATAATGACTGCATTATCTAAAGCCCTCATACAAGCTATGGTGACATTTCTTTACATACCTCAGTGGGTTGAATGAAAGAAAAATGTTAATAGTAATGACCAACCATATCCAGCCTAGAAACCAGAAACGCAATAAGTGACCCTCTGTGCACAAATCTGAGCAGGGACAGTTTTAGACTAGATGAGTTTAGAGGCTGAGGCCACTACCAAGCCTCTCTCAAAATACACATATTGATTCTGGGGTGTGGAGTAACTAGGCCCTCAGAAGCTCTTGGGGTCTGGATGTTCTTTGATGCATTTTATTAATTATTGTTGAATGATAATTGCTTGCTATATGTTTTTAATGCTACTTAGAACTGTTATGTACTGTATATGCCCAGCAATATTGTGTGTGCCTACAGATAAACCAATGATTTTTTTAAACACACACAGATGCACGCACTGACACTGTCCCTGAAAGTCAGGTGTGTCATACATATTGACATTGACTCCGACAATTCAGTTTAATCACAAGATATACTTATTTTTCACATAAGTACGCACATACTGACACTACCTCTGATAAAAGCCAGTTCTTTCAAAAGATGCATGGATTTTTCACACAAGCATGCACATAGTCACATTGGACCCGACAAGTCAATTCTATCACAAGATGAACTGATTCTTAACACAAACGCAGATATACTGACACTGTATTGGCAAACCAAGTATATCACAAGATATACACACACACACACTGCACGCTTACCTACATGCAAATAGTAAAAATGCAAATTCACCTACATCATATGGGTAAACCCTCATAGACACAGGGAGTGCAAGCAAATTCCACATAGAAAAAAGACCACAACCAAGATCTATACTGGTTTGACACTGATTTTAGTAATTACATTGTTTAACATTACTCCTACATTGAGAGATCAATGACTACTCTTTAATAATTATCAAACAATGGGAATAAGTCAATTGTATTCACAGATGTCCTTCATCCCTATCAGTTACATCAGATTTTCTGCGTATGCCTGAGGCAACACATTGTTATAACAGAATAAATGAGAGGCACAATAATAAAGTATCCCTCTTGGCTTCACACATGTACAATCTATTCTTATGAAGCCATATGAGTGACTGCTTAAACTGACCAAATAACAGAGTCAGTTTCTTTCATTCACCTGCAGCTCATATCACACCCACCAGTTATAATGGCTTTTCAGTGCTCTTCAGATGTCTGTTTGTGATAATAAAGAATGATGGCCATGTAATGAATTTCAACTTTGTTCAACACAATTGCCACATATTAAATTATTTCAAATTGTTTAATACAAATCATATTCATTCTGCAAAGGAGAATAATATGCAGATGACAGTAATTTTCCTTCACAGATAGCCCCAGCAATTATACTTCATTTGTCTGGATGCATCTTAGATGTATGACTCATAACAGAAAAAAAGAAAGAAAGAAAAAGTTAAAGAATAAAAATATTACTCTCTCAATTTTTTAGAGAAAAAAAATCAGTAACCATGCCAAAAATATTCGGAAAACAAAGGTTGAAATCAGGGACAGATTTTTAATCTTGCTCTTACTTACTTAGGGAGTTGACAGAATCACAGATTTGCATAGCATTAATTTTCCAAAGCATATGAAGCCAGAAACTCAAATTTCTGTCATTATTTCTGGACTGCAACCCTCTACCATTAACCAGAAGAGAAAAACTTATGATGCATAAAAAAAGTAAGACAAGCTCAAGAACATTCATGTGAGTCAGCTTATTTGTTTAAGAATCAGTGAAACATATAAAAGTAAGGACACGCAGCTAAAAATCAGGAGCAATTTTATATTTCCCTAATGTATGTAAGCAGATGATAAAACAACATTAAACAAGAAGTAGTATGAGACTGTAATGTGTAACATTACTGACTGACTGCAAGCCTCGGCAATTTACCAGAAAAAAAAAAAAAAAAAAAAAAACAACCAGAAATTTTATGAGGAATTGGACAAAATTAATGAAGCAGTATCAAGGATCTTCCATAAAATCAGAAATTTGATAAGAATCAGAACATTTCTTGATAGCAGGTATCATCAGCAGGTTCTCTGTTTGCCCTGCAAAGGTATCTTCCACCCTGCCACTGACAATATATCTGGTTGATTGAAGGGATTAAAATAAAACTCACTGCATGCACTCACTGGGTCCTTTTATCAGCCACAATGACTACTCACTTCACATAACTGCTGAATATTCATGGTCTTTATACTTCTTGTCATGTGATGGCATGGGGTAGAATGCTGTACAAAAATTGACTGGTCATGTGCATTTCACCTGGCAAATCAAATTTTCAGAGCCTTCAATTCTTAGTCATTGAGGAAATTACCACCAGCACCTTTCACTTATGATCTAATTTATTAGGAGCTATTTTCTGCCCTTTATTTATTTGTAAATAAAGGAATACACAAATTTCTTTACTTGGGAAAATGTTAACACTACTGCTCCACGTAAGGAGATTCCCTGAGCCTCAGCATCCTGAGATTCAAACCCCTAACAATGCCAGCATTTCCAATGGGGCACATTGTTGTGGAATGCTGTAGGCACTAAGTCCCATTTCCAAGTGTTTGCACCTCTCTGTCCTTGTAGTATGAGCATGGAGCTGATTATATCAACTGGAAGAGTATAGCACCCATATTAGGGGGGGTAGAGATGGACTTGCACCAATCAAAACACAAAAAACAGTGTTTTTGGAAAATAATTAGCAGCAGATTGTCTTTTAGGGAGTACAGGCTCGAGGGATTATGATTCATCCACTCATAGTAGAAGCTTATGAAAGCTGTAACATGCACTTAATGCTGCCTCACAGGCAGTGCCCAGAAGTGAAATCTGTCTTTGATCCTGAAACAGCTTCAAAAGCAGCAGTGCACTTCAAGCTGCCAGACACAAAAAGAAGTGTATCAATGGCCAGAATATTACAACCTTTAATGTTGCTATAGCTCCCCAAAGCCATACTATAGTAGCTACGGTTTATTCCTGTGTATAACAGTTCTGAAAGATGTGTAAACTATATTACTATTAGTCATTTTCTGAACAAAGTGTACATAAGAAAATCTTAATGCATAACCTTAATACCACATACTGATAATGAGCCTAGGATCCTATAAAAGCTGGTTTTGAGTGGTACTTTTAGACTTCTGGTTTGTAATTATGTCTTGAATTTTCTTGCTAGGATGTCTTAATATGACACTACCATAGTAATGATTAAGCATATGTGATGAAATTCCTGTGCTATTGTTAGCTGTGAAGCTAGAACTCCATCAACTGTGCTTTCCTACTTGATCTTCTATCTGTGGAAGCGGGATTATTAATTAATGGCTGGGGTCTATACAGCTAAAATTCTATCAGACACATCTGTATTGAGTATCTGACGTACAAGATGACACCAGTTTTCAATAACCCAAGCAAACATTTCTTCAGATTTTTTTTTTTTTTTTTTGTGGAAATGATAGGATAATCACAGCATCAGTGGCACAACAGGTAACACACTCATCTTTGCACAGAAGGCTGTGGGTTCTATTCCCACACCAAGTAGATTACTGACACAGCAGTGCAGCATAAAGGAAGTGTTGTACTCTTGAGTGTGTCACCCTTTAGATGAGATGCTAAACCGAGGCCTCATCTGCTTGAGTTTGTGGTGGTACAGGTGAATCTGAAAGATCCCAAGGCACCTGTCAAAAAGAGTAGTGGTCCTTAACTTAACACAGCATAAAGTATAATTTATATATTTACAGCATGTATGTTTTTACAGGCACATATAAACACAGTTATATTTTTTTTTACTATTTATCATTTTTCTTATAACATCATCATTGTTATTCTTCCATACTTCATCATTCATGGAAGATAAAGGTTTTGACAGGCTTTTCATCTATACCAGCTTTTCAAGCCATCTCAGCTCTCACCAACTGTAAGTCACTTATAATCAAAATAGAAAGGTTGCTGTCTAGCTTTAAAACCTAGACTATGACAATTTTTGCCTAACAAGCTGTATACAAAACAACATAGTTCCTCAGGATCTGAGGTGCTTCAGACTTCCTAATAGAACAACCAAGGACTCCCAAGTCTACAAAGACTTGTTCAAAATTTACAATGACTCAGGCTTGTTAGTTCTAAGGACACTGATAAAGAACAACTCCCAAAGGATGGAAGGGCTGAAAACAGAATTACAGCTTCTGGAATGAATGATTTTACAACACCCACTTTTTAATAATTTCAAACACCTGTGGTAGGGCATCCATCCCTGATCGTTGCCACAATCGTTCAACACAAGGGACCAAAACTCTTGCAGGATCTACAACAATATAGAGATCAAGAAGCCTATCCACTCAAAGAAGGAATGCAACCTCAAATGAAGCAACAGGTTAACAGCCGATTTCCAATAATTGACCAGCTAGACCACAGGAACAATAGAACTAACACCAGTGTAAGCAGACAAACAACAGGATTCAGAGTAGGTTCCCAACCAACACAACCACAGAGAGGAAATGGTAAGTCCCAGGAAGACCCAGCTGATAGATACCAAACTGATCCACCCAACATGTATACTAGCCTTCCCAGTGAAGATAATGAAGATTTTTTCTCCCCAAACAGAAAACACCAGAGCCAGGACTTACTACAGAAACTACAATCCCAGGGGAAGAGGAAGAGGGGAAAACAGAGGCAGGAACAGAGGCAGGGACAGTTGTAATTAATGCCTCTTTTTTCCCTCCCCACAGATGGATCTATATTACGTGATCAAATGATCATAATAGCAAATGCTCTAAAGAGCGAAAATGCAGTACATCAAAACCATTATTGCTCCCACCACACCCCACGCTAAATATATATACCAACTCTGAGATCACACTACAGTGCGGAAAGGGCAAATATTCCATTCTTCACTGTACCGCGATCCCACAAAAAGCACTTTGCTCTGCTGCATTTTCGCTCTTTACAGCATTCGCTGCTGTGATCATTCGATCACATAATATAGACCCCCACAGCCCCACCAGTATCAACATGAAAATTTTCAACCTAACGGGGACACTGCTTTCTGAAGCACACCTTAGTGAACTCACTAACAGCTTCATATTTAAACCTGCCCAAAGGGCAGGTTTGACAAATGTTTTGCTAGATCTTAGACTTTATCTAAGGAAGCATAAACTGAAATATCTTCTTGATGATGTTTCAGATGAGGAGACTACTTTAGAAATGTCCGAAAGTAAGAGCCTCTATAACCCGGCCTTACATAGCAAATTCCTAACATTTTCAGGGATGTGCGAATATGATGTCTGTAATTTACTCACAAGTCGGTACACTAGTAAATGGTTCAACCTCTCTAAGGCCGAATTGACAGCTCTGACTGAACTCAGTAATGCCAAAACTTTAAGAATTATGAAAGCCGATAATGGCACAGGGACAGTAGTTATGGATCAAACTACTGCCATTTTGGAAGCTTCTTTGAACAATAATGATTTTTACAGGAAAGTTAATTTATGCGATGTTAATAGAAGTTTTGTCAAAACTGATGAATTATTGTTTTACCTGTTACTGCAAAACAAGATTTCCCAGGAAGAATACCACTTCATATCAGCCCCCAACCCCAGCTTAGGCAAGATTTTTGGTATTCCCAAAATCCATAAGGACCCACACAGTCCTCTGTTCAGACACATTGTCTCAAACAAGAGGAAAAAGACAGAAAAAATCTCTCAATTCGTTGACTCTATCCTTAAAGTTAACCCAGAACAGCCACCTGTTAGTCACCCTGGATATGGAAGTATTATATACTAACATCCCACACCTAGAAGCCCTTTTTTTCACCAAAGATTTCTTCCTTAGGTCCACTGCACTCCACCCGAGTCGCATTGACATCATTGGTGACCTCATCTCAGCTGTCCTGCGTAATAACTACTTTGAGTTTAATCAGCAGATCTATCAACAAGAGAAAGGAGTAATGATGGGCACTAAGATGACTCCGGCATATGCAAACCTGGTTTTAAGTGCATGGAAGATCCAAGTTCTCTCCCTTCTCCCAGGCTTCCAAAACACTGTCTTATATCGTTGTTACATAGACAATAGATTTTTCATTTGGAAAGGGTCCAGGAAGGCTCTTGATATCTTCCTAGCAGACCTCTCTGCCAGCATTTTTTTCCTTACCTTTACAGTGTCCAGCATGGGCTTGTCTTAAAATTTCCTTAATGTGTGCATCTCACTGGACCCATCAATCACTCAGTTCCATTCTACTCTCTTTCGTAAAGACACCTATTGAAATAACTTCCTTGAGTTCTCGAGCCAGCACCCTTTATATATGAAAGTCAACATGGTGAAAGGTCAGTTCATCTGCCTTTCCAGATTAATTAGTGAAGACGTAGCTTTTCATTCAGAATGTGCTACTCTTAGTTCCATGCTTACATACAGGACCTATACATTGAATCTTATACAGCAGCTCTACACTGAAATTAGTCTGGCTAGGAGCACAACATTCCTCCCATTCTTAAACACAGCTTTAAGAGCACTACCAGAGGAGAAAAAAACAAATACTTCTCCCTCAGCTTCCCTCTGCCCATTTCCAGGGACATGGTCCCAATCAGAGAGATCCTCACCAAAAATTGGGACATTATCCTCAGTAATTAAGATTTGGCTAACGCTTAAGGTAGATGGACAAATTTCTGTTTCAAAAGAACCAAAACCCTCAGAACTGCATTTGAGAAGCACAATAATCCCTCCTCCCCCCAGTCCACACAGAATCAACAGCACGACCTGTCTCCCTGTGGCAAATGTGTTGTTTGTGATTACATTTACACCAATGTTTCTTACACTTTCTCGCATTGCAAATTGAAGGTCTTCTGCAAAAATACCTTCAACTGTAATAGCAGCTAGGTTATGTCAGGTTCTGCACTCAATGTTCTGATTTTTATATAGGAAAAACTTTGAGGAAATTGTCAGATAGGGTTAAGCAACACCTCGCCACCATCAGGAACCAGAATTTTAAAAATGCATTAGCAAAACACAGTATGTCATGTAAAAACTTTGCAGCTTTACACTTCTTTATCCTGGAACAAGGACAGGACTTTTATGGGGACAGAGACACACTGCTTGAGTTTAAAGAATTAAATTGGAAGTTATGATTAAATGCAGACACCCCACCAGGTCTGAATGAAAGTCTTAATATAAGGTGTGCTTTAAGCTGGCTCAGATGACCTCCATTCATCTTTGCCTAATCAAGAGACACCATCCAGTGCTTTACTTTATGATTTTTCATGGTGTGCTTTTTTTTCCTGATACAGGGCTGATTTTTGTGTGATATTAGCCTCATCGTTTCTTCACCATGGAAATAGTTTGTTTTTCTCAGGAAAGAGATTGGATCGTTTCACATTTTTGATGACATTTGATAAGTCATTTGCAGTACATCTAATATTGCTGGCAAATGCCTAAATAAAGTTTTTATTGGTTCACCTTTCCAAGGCAGGAATTGAATGTTTGGGTGTATATCATAACATCGAATTCGCATAACATCGAACGGCCATAACCTCGAATGTGCCATTCATCGAATCTGTACTTGTGGGATCGCGGTGCAGTGAGGATCAGTAAAGATGCCCTTTCCTCACTGTAGTGTGACCTCGGAGTTGGTATATATAATTAGCGGGGGATGTGGGGGGCACAGCCCCCCACATGAACAGATTCGATGAACGGCACATTTGAGGTTATGGCCGTTCAATGTTATGCAAATTCAATGTTATGATATAAACCCAAATATTTTACTCTTCCTTACTCAAACTGATTGGTCAGCATAGATCTCTACACACACAAACTTGTGTAGTTTTTTTTTAAAGAAAGTAATTGGTCAGGTCACACTGAGAACATACTTAAGTCATTTTTGTCACTATCAGTATTGGCTATTACTGTTCAATAAAAACTTTCCATTGGTTTGTCTTTCCTAGGCAGTGATTGACTATTATATACTTCCTTAGTCAGCCTGATAGGGTATTTTAGTTGCAACTTTCATTGGCTTTTCAAACTTCAGAAACACTGTTTATTGGTCACTCAGTACATTTGTATCCTGTACTATTATTTATTGCCTTTTTTTCTTAAACTTATTTATTCCTGATGAAGTTCTTCAGACAATAAAGAATGAAAGGACTTAAACATTATTGAGTCAGAGGTCTTTTCTGTTCGAGTTTTGGATTCATGCTTAATAGAGTTTTTAGTTTTCCAAATACCATGGTTTTGTCTTTCTATTCTTCCATACTTTACCACCACTTCTTCTTCCACAACCATAATCTAATTTTTTGCAGTACATTTGTAAAAATCCATTTTCCATTAAACAAAATTTAATTCAGTTATTCATTCCAAATAACCCATATTAAGTAAAATACATTCTTATTTACTATTCTCACATATTCTTTCTTCTTGTTGTTACAACATCCACACATACTCATATTCATACCTATATTGTTTATGTTGTTAATATTCTCAAAGCAGTTTCTTCACATAATGTTTTTCAAAGTTTCACCACTCTTTTACATTTCAATAAACATGCTGTGTTGTCTATTGCTCCCCACAAAATAAACACTTTCAACTTTCTTTTATTTGGAATATTCCCCTTTACTGGTAACTCAATGATTACCAGTCTCCAAATAAAATCCTGACCCCCTACAATCTTAGTACATCACTTTTTCATTACTTTAAGAGCTTTAATTACTTCTTCTGGTGACTTTTTACATGACAGTATTATTTCATCACATTGCTATTCCACATCCTTCTTTCTTTCTTTCTTTCTTTCTTTCTTTCTCAATAACATCATTTTATTTTCCATATTAGTATTTGTTCTTGATAATTTTTAATTTCTTCATTTACATGTTCCTTAATATATTTCTTATTCTCATCATCTCTCAGAAATGTTTATACTTACATTTAAACATTCTCATTATTAATTTCTCAGTCTCTTCATTTGCCATATTTAATACTCTATACAAGATTAAAACAGAATAATCAGACGGATTTAGTGATCCCAATCCCCCTTCATATTCACTGATGTATAACATACCTCTTTTTAATGGGTTTAATCTTGAACACCATATAAAGTAAAATACCAGTTGGACAATTTCCTTTTCATATTTGTCTGGGATCATATAAACATTTGACATATATGCTATTTTTCCTGTTAATACAGAATTCACTAGATAAACCTTTTTCATGAATGCTAATTGATACATCCTCCAAGGAAGACACATTTCTTTCATTTCTTTTATTAAACCCTTGCATTGCATCATAACTACATCATTATCCCAAATTTTAGCCCTAGCAAAGACACTTCATTCTTTAAAAAATACACATCCTCAGTTTTCACAACATCACCCCAAACCCTTATATTTATCTTTATTCAAGGTCATTGCCATTTCCTTTAAACATCAATTTAAACAAACCAACACTTTCCTCATCCATATTTCTTAGCAAGTACAGCTATATTATCTGCATGTGTCAAAACTACTGGAATAACCACATAAGTTTGAATTTGGCATAATGGTTAAGGTCTTCACCTCCTAGATACAATATACAGGGCTTGATTCTGACCTCTGTTTATTAGCTAGGCTTAAAATGGCTTTTCAGGGCAGTTATCCTAGTATTCACCTGTGATCCTACATATTTAGCATCTTTCGTTTTATAAGATACTTCACTCACTATCACGTGCATTACCCATGCGGATAATATTCCACTCATGGGACATCCTTGTCTTATACAACACTTCATGCACATTTCTTTCATGGTCAATAAAAATATGCATGGTGTGGTATAGGACTCAGCCACCCATTCACCGACACCCTCACTCTATTATTATGATGTACTGACTTGCACACTTCTAATTCTATTACCTATTCCATTCTTCTCCATAACATCCCACAAAGTATCATGTCCTACTGTATCAAATGCCTTACTAATATCATTTATTAGTTTTCATTCTCCCTTTTACTTATAATATCTATAATTTCTCTCATAGCCAAAAACAATTGTTAGCACCCCTTGCTTTTTATATCATATATACTCTCTTCCATAAAATTTCTCATCCTTCCTTCCATTTTCCACCATATTATTCTCAGTAAATGTTTATAATCTGTGTTATTTAGCATGGTGGGTCTCTAGTTTTTTTTCATAATTCTCATCTTTCTTCCATATAAATGTTAATATCCCACTGCATAGATTTATGAAATACTTTCTTTGCCAGTCCATTACTTTCTTGTACAATTGATACATATACAATCTTATCCCATGTGCCTCTGTTACAGGAGGTTTGGGAGGTCACTCATTGGAAGTTCTAGCTTGGCTGGAGTTTTCATTTAGTTTTTTTCTGATTGCTTTTTCAATGTGACCTTCTAACTCTTTGTTTTAATTTGCTAGTTGGGATATTTTGCAGTCACCCTAATGATAATGGACATCAGCTGGGTATAACAACCCTGTGTTTCTTATGCTTAGTCAAACACTCTGCTTATGCTGTGTTGATGAGGTCATAACAAGGCTGAAATATGCATATCCATAGCTAGTAGGGTTTGGCTTTATTGGCCTGAAATTGTCCATTAAAACGACTTCAAATGTAAAAGTCATGGGCAATCAGAATCACCATATAGCTGAAACACCTGATGTTCATAGGAATCATTTGCATATATCCCATGTGCCTCTGTTACAGGAGGTTTGGGAGGTCACTCATTGGAAGTTCTAGCTTGGCTGGAGTTTTCATTTAGTTTTTTAATATCTACAACACAGGAATCTTTGTTTATATTCTGAAGCCCCATATCAAACACATTTTTCACCAAATTCTCACTTTCCCCTCCAAACACTCCATAGGTTTTCTCTCCACGCTGCTACTTCCCTTAGGCACCTTCCTTGCTCCTGGCACCTAGCAGCTCCAAATAGTAGGGGGGATTCCCCAATGCCCTGGCCAAATTTCCCACAGTGGTATAAATGCCACCTCTGGTCTTCCCAAATAATAACTAACTTTTGCTGCACTATCTAGGTTAAAAAAAAAAAATGTTACTGTTTGAAGTGTTTGTGGACTTTAGCTTTCAACCTTTCATTTGTAGAATATGGAACACTTACTAACTGCTTATTAACAACTTCAACAAGGAAACTCATGGGATGATTAAAATGCATTACTTTAAGCCTACAAAGTGTTCTTTTGAGGAATTAATATGATTCAGTATTATTTATCATGGCTATCACACCAAAAAATGACACTAAATGTGCGACAAACCCTTTCAATGTGGAACAGCAAGCGAACATGGACTTTTTTAAGAGTCAGAATGAGGAACATTATTCATAATGAGGTACACTGGTGATATATATTTGCAAACTTTTTAATGTATATGGATGGCGAGTTTGGCTGTAGGCTTTTCTTATGCAGTGACATGTCATCTCACAATAATATATTGCATATTTTGTTTCATTTTGTCACTTTAATTTTTAAAACTTGTAATTCCAAATGATAAAGTATCTGACAATATTAGGTGTCCAGATTGTTTTTTTTTCTTTGTGTGTGTGTGTGTGTTAGGGGAACATATGTTCACATGTTTCAACAGCCCTTATCCAGATTTGATATCTGCAGCTTAAGAGATGTGATCTATGTGTATAGACACACACACACACACACACACACACACACACACACACACACACACACACATGTATATTTTTTATATGCTTTTTATTTTATACCATCACATTTATCCTGGGAGTAAAACTTACCATTATGCATCACATTCTGCCCCTTACATGATATTACTTGATATTCTTCCCTACATCCATGAACATATTCACTGAAAACAAACATCCATGTACCTAAAAATGAAGTTCTATAAGTATCTAGAAGCAAATAGTACAGTAGAATTCTTACACCAAAATAAAACAATCTGTGGTTAACCAGCTTGATCCTTGCATTTCATCTTCATCTGCCTAGCCATGCTATTTATCCCTTTTGTCTTTCCACCTTACATTGTGCCAGTACCCAGCACGGTCTAACAAGCTATGTGCCTTTAGCCAGGCTAATAGCAGACCTGCTGTTATGTTCTTCCTTCTTTCCCCAGTTATTCTCCCCTGTATCTTGTTCTGAAACATCTTCTCTGTTCCTCCCCATTGTTCTCTTATTCCCAATCACCCCTTAGATTTGGTGCTACCTGAATCCTTTTTAATGTTCTATATTAACCCAAAGTTGCAATTACCCTTCCTCTTGGGCTTTCAGTTGTACAGGGGGAGTTGGGACACTCACTACTTTCCCTACACATTAACAATATTTACATAGTCTACAGTTACACTCCCTCATCTACCTCTGATACCCCTACACCTCTGACCTCCCTGATCTTTAAATGCAGAACTTATAAACCCTTTCATTGCTGCCAGCTGTTACCTTTATTGTTTCTTCTTCCACTCCCCATAATAATCCCGTCATCCATTTCCTAAAATGTTCATGACTTCTGTCCTGTATCCTGTTTTCTCCATTCCATCAGTATGCCTTTAAACTCCTTCCTGCCAGCAGCAGCCATTCCAGTTTTTATCCACATTCTATATAACATTTTCCCAGCTGATCCAAGGCAAGCACAATTCCAACATTTTTATATGTGCTTTCCATAATTTCAAAATCCCCTCCCATATCTGTTTCAACTGGTTATATTCTCATAAAATAAGCAATTTAACCACCTCCTCTTTCCCATTAGCTAAAACTACCTACTCTGTCCTTATCCTCCATTGTTTTTATTTGTACTGGGTAATATTACATCTGTTCAATAACTTAATATATAAATCATAGAACAACTCAAAACACTTCAGTCACTGACCCATCTTTCAAGCAACAGTCCTAAATTCATCCTCACAGTATGTCCTAGTTCCTGACTTCCATCCGCCTTGAGGTATTCCAGTGCCTTCCCCACTTTTTTCTCTCCTAAATCTCTCTATATATCTTATGTCCCCTTCAACTGTGTTTCCCTTTCAACGTGCTCCATCTCCCATTCATATCTATCTTTGTTTAATCTATTCTTCACTGATATATTAATAGCCTTCTTGAACAATGAATAAACCTTTCCATTCCATTCTACTTTATTAACTACTGAAAACTGTAACTTGTTTTTGCATTCTGTTACATATCTCCTGCAATCTGAACCCCATCTCTTTGCAATTTCTCCACTAAGTCCACATATAGCTCTGTAACATCTCCTTTCACCAATTCCTCTAACACCTCCTCCTACTCCAACTACATATACTTAACTTCTTATTATTCTCAGTAGTTTCTTACCAAGTATTCTTTTTAAACTTAAACAATAGACTGCCATTAGTTACTACCCTTTGGCTATCATGGTGTACCTACATTTCCTACTTTCTAATCTAGCTTTTTTTTAGCTCTTTCTCATGCAGACAGTTTCTTTCTCTGTCTCATGCTACTAAGAGATCTAATCATTTTACTTCTTGTCTCCTGAATATAAAAGAGGTATGCCCATAAATACATTATTTTAATAGCTTAGATTTCAGAAAAAGTACGCTTTAAAAATAATTTGGTTTCTTTTCATCCTTTGACAGCAGTGTAATTTTTTTCTCTTCTAAAAATATTTTTAATTAATTAACACAGTTTACAGTAACCTCTAGTATCTATATTAGCAAGAAAATGATGCATGTTCTAGTTATAAGATAAGGTGAGAAAAATACATAATGTTAAATACTACGTGTTATTTTGCCATGAGATACTTGCAAACCAGCAGCAGGAGGGACTTCCTGTCTTTTACTTCAAATTAATATAAAAACATGCTAAGGAATACTATGTTAATTTATAGTAGCATGCCATCACATGGATGACACTGGGGTGCAGTAGCTGACATTGCTGTCTCTCAGGCCCTTGTTCAATTCTTCATTGAGTGTTCTCTTTATGAAGTATGTACAGTCTCATTTTGCTCGGCAGGTTTGATGGGGATATCAGTTTCCTTCCATATCCCAGTGATGTCCTGTAGTTGAACTGACATTCCTTCATACACACACATGCAAATCCTGTGTACATGCATGTGACTTTCAGCAGGTTTGTACCACATTTAAGATTTGTTACTGTGTCTTGCAATCAGTGAGTCTAAGACAGACTCTAGCTTTCCTACAAACTTGTCTGGATTAAGCTGGTAAACAGTGAATAAATGAAGGATCATGTGCAACTCAAAGCCCAGACAAAATGTTACTAGCAAAATGAGATGTATTATTCCACATAGTCATTAAGTAAGCACCAGTAGCAATATGTTCATTTCTGAAAACCACAGTTTAATCAACATTTACCACATAGTGACAGTGCAGAGATGAATACCTAAAAGCATACAGACTATGCTGTAAAATGTATATAAATATGCATTAAAAATGTAACTGTATTTCATAAAGAAGCAGAGGAGGAAAGAGGTAGAGGATCATGAACTTTTAAAGTATAATTTTGCAGGAAGAGAGACATGTAAGAATAATCACCCACAGCTGCAAAGGAAGAATGACTCACATACATTGGAGATTAAAGAAGGGAAGAAAATAAGAAAACGGTGAACAGTAGACTTGTTTTAGCAAAAAAGTTTAGGTTCAAAATTAACAGAATTTTAGAATCTGTTGCTCTGATTTATTAATGTGTAAATGGAGCTCTCCATCTTCATCTTCTTTCGGCTGTCCCCATTAGGGGTCGCCACAGTGGATCATCTGTTTCCATTTCTTCCTGTCCTCTGCATCTTGTTCTATCACACCAACTGCCTGCATGTCCTCTCTCACCACATCCATAAACCTTATCTTAGGCCTTCCTCTTTTCCTCTTACCTGGCAGCTCCATCCTTAGCAGCCTTTTCCCAATATACCCAGCATCCCTCCTCAGCACATGTCCAAACCAATGCAATCTCGCCTGTCTTGCTTTGTCTCCAAACTGTCCAACCTGAGCTAACCATCTAATATACTGATTCCTAATCCTGTCCATCCTAGTCACACCAAGTGCAAATCTTAACATCTTTAACTCTGCCACATCCAGCTCTGACTCCTGCCATTTTGTCAATGCTACCATCTCCAACCCATATAACATAGCTGGTCTCACTACCCTCTTGTAGACCTTCCCTTCCACTCTTACTGGTACCCATCTGTCACAAATCACTCCTGACACTCTTCTCCACCCATTCCACTCTGCCTGTACTCTCTTATTCACCTCTCTTCCACACTGACCATTATTCTGAACTGTTGATCCCAAGTACTTAAACTCATCCACCTTTACCAACTCTACTCCCTGCATCCTCACCATTCCTCTACCCTCCCTCTCATTTACACACATATATATTCTGTCTTAGCCCTGCTGACCTTCATTCCTCTCTTCTCTAGAGCATATCTCCACCTCTCCAGGGTCTCCTCAACCTGGTCCCTACTCTCACTACAGATCACAAGGTCATCTGCAAACATCATAGTCCATGGGGCCTCCTGTCTGATCTCATCTGTCAACCTGTCCATCACCACTGCAAATAAGAAAGGGCTCAAAGATGATCCTTGATGTAATCCCACCTCTACCTTAAACGTATCTGTCACTCCCACCGCAGTCCTCACCACTGTCACACTACCCTCGTACATATCCTGTACCACTCTTACATACTTCTCTGCCACTTCCGACTTCCTCATACAACACCACAACTCCTCTCTAGGCACCTGTCATATGCTTTCTCTAAGTCCACAAAGACACAATGCAACTCCATCTCACCTTCTCTGTATTTCTCCAACAACACTCTCAGAGCAAACATTGCATCTGTAGTGCTCTTTCCTGGCATGAAACCATACTGCTGATCACTAATCATCACCTCCCTTCTTAACCTAGCTTCCACTACTCTTTCCCATAACTTCAAGCTGTGACTGATCAATTTTATCCCTCTGTAGTTACTGCAGCTCTGCACATCACCCTTATTCTTAAAGATAGGTACAAAAACACTTTTTCTCCTCCCCTCAGGCATCCTCTGACTTTCCAAAATTTCATTAAACAATCTGGTTAAAAATTCCACTACCATTTCTCCTAAACACCTCCATGCTTCCACTGGTATGTCATCTGGGCTAACAGCCTTTCCATTCTTCATCTTTTTCATAGCTGTCCTTACTTCCTCCTTGCTAATCTGTTTCACTTCCTGATTCACTATCCCCACATCATCCAACCTTCTCTCTCTCTCATTCTCTTCATTCATCAGCGCCTCAAAGTACTCTTTCCATCTACTCAACACACTCTCCTCACTTGTGAGTACGTTTCCCTCACTGTCCTTTATCACCCTTACCTGCTGCACATCTTTCCCAGCTCTGTCCCTCTGTCTAGCCAATCGGTACAGGTCCTTTTCTCCCTCTTTAGTGTCCAATCTCTCATACAACTCTCCATATGCCATATCCTTAGCCTTCGCCACCTCTCTCTTTGCTGTGCGCCTCATCTCCTTATACTTATGTCTACTTTCTTCATCTCTTTGACACTCCCACTTCTTCTTCACCAGCCTCTTCCTCTGTATACTCTCCTGTACTTCCTCATTCCACATACAGGTCTCCTTGTCCTCTTTCCTCTGTCCAGATGTCACACCAAGCACCTTTCTAGCAGTCTCCCTTACTAGCTCTGCTGTAGTTACCCAGCTATTCGGTAACTCTTCACTGCCTCCCAGTGCCTCTCTTAACTCTTCCCTGAACTCCACCTCACAAGCACCCTTTTTTAACTTCCACCATTTAATCCTTGGCATTGCTTTCACACTCCTCCTCCTCCTCTTCTTGATCAACAATGTCATCCTACAGACCACCATGCTATGCTGCTTAACTACACTTTCCCCTGTCACCACTTTACAGTCTCCAATCTCCTTCAGACTGGCCCTCCTACATAGGATATAATCCACCTGTGTGCATCTTCCTCCACTCTTGTATGTCACCCTATGCTCCTCCCTCTTCTTAAAATACGTATTCACCACAGCTATGTCCATCTTCTTCGCAAAAACCACAATCATCTGAACTTCTGCATTCCTCTCCTTAACACCATACCTACCCATCACTTCCTCATCCCCTCTGTTCATTTCACCAACATGCCTATTGAAGTCTGCTACAATCACTAGTCTCTCACCCTTGTGTACACTCACCACCACTTCATCCAACTCACCCCAAAAGTTTTCTTTCTCATCCATCGCACATCCAGCTTGTGGAGCATATGCACTAACAACATTCATCATTACACCATCAATTTCAAGCTTCATAAACATCACTCTAACAGACACCCTCTTCACCTCCAAAACACTCTTGGCATACTGTTCCTTTAAGATAACACCTACCCCATTTCTCCTGCCATCCACACCATGATAGAACAATTTGAACCCACCGCCTATACACCTGGCCTTACTTCCCTTCCATCTGGTCTCTTGCATGCACAATATATCAGCCTTCCTTCTCTCCATCACATCAGCTAGCTCTCTCCCTATACCAGTCATACTGCCAACATTCAAAGTTCCTACCCTCACTACTACACTCCTAACCTTCCTCCTCTCTTCCTGCCTTCGGGCATGCCTTCCCCCTCCTCTTCTCCTTTGGCCAACAGTAGCCCAATTTCTGCCAGCACTGTAAATGAAGCTCTATAACCTAGAAATATTTTTTTCCCACAACACAAGGCAGTGGGAGTATACCTGGAATGACCAAGTTACTTCAATTAAGCATGTTTCTCCTGTCACTAGCCCTGATTACTCACCAGAAAAGGTGATAAACAATGACCAATCCCTTAATTTGTTACTCATAGCTTCATAGGTAGGTTCATAGGTAGGTACTAGGCTATTGACCCTAGTGGCTATATAAGCCTAGCCAAAAAGGTACCCTGGCTTTCACCACCCAAGAAAATTATTTTCCTGTGCTCCTGTTGAGCAGAGCCACAGAGGTGATCCCCGGGGTGAATTTCCTATTTCTCATTCAATCATCACGATTTTTCTTGAAGGGTGCTAATGAGGAGCTTTGTTTGATATAGATAGGTAGTTTGTTCCAGAGTATGGGAAGTCTCTGAGACAAGAATCTATCCCTCCAGCATGTTCTGTTTATTGTAGTGACAAGGTTTAGGTCCCTAGAGCGTGTAGCTTGGAGGGATTGGGATTCCTTAATTAAGTGAAGCATGTCCAACAGCTCTGGGTTTGACATAGCTTTGTATGTTAGGCAGAGATTGCCTCTGAGTAGGCAATATGCGATGGAGAAAAGCTGAAGTTTTTTGAGATAGTCTGCATAGGGCATCTGTTTGATGCCATAATCCTCTTATGAGGTATTTCTGCGGCCTTTCCAGTTGTTGTAGATGTCTTGTGAGGTACATACCAAAAGGGGTGTTTTACTCTATAATGGGTCTAATGAGTGATGAGTAGAGGGGAACAATGACCTCTTTTTTCCTGAATGAGAAACCTTTTGTGATGAGATGTACCATGTAGAAGGATTTCGTGACTACTGTGGTAATGTGATTATCACAGGAGATACTACTGTCCACCTGTGTCCCAAGGTCTCTTATCACACTTTCAGTGTTAAGTAGACTACCACCTATGTGGTAGCTTATGGGTACAGAGCTTTTACCAAAGGGGATGACAATGCACTTTTTGGCATTGAGCTTGAGGCCATGGCTTTGACACCAGACATCTGTCTCCGTGTGGCTCTTTTATAGGATGTCCACATCATTAGGAGTTTTGATTATGCCTCCTAGTTTGCAGTCATCTGCGAACTTTGTCAGCCAAAGGCTTTCTTTGTTAGCCTGTACTTCAGAAAAGTAGATACCAAACAGGAGAGGTCCTAGGACTGAACCCTGTGGTACTCCACTTGTCACTGGTCTGAAGTCGGATTTGGAGTCTGCTACTTTCACATTGTGGATTCTTTCAGTGAGCCATTGGCAATCCATCTTGTGACATAGGGATTTATACCTAGTTTAGTGAGTTTATCTATAATTCCAGAGTGGGGGATGGTGTCAAAAGCGAGATCTAGATAGGCTGTGCGAACCACCTTACCCTCGTCTATGGCTTTGGTGACTGCTTCAAAGAAGTCTATCAGGTTTAAGAGACATGATCTACCTTTTACAAACCTGAACTGGCTGGGCTCCAGAGTTTGGAGATTACCAATGTCTTTGTGTATAAGATCCATGATGATACGTTCCATGGCCTTGCAGACCAGGCTCATTAGGCTAATGGGGTGGTAGTTCCTGGGGTCCATGGTGGCTCCCCCTTTGTGGAGTGGGATAACCATTGCTGTGTGCCATTCAGTGGGCATAAAGCCTGAGGTGAGGCTATGATTGAACATGGTGCATAGGTGGGGTGCCAGTTCATTCTGCAGTTCATGTAGAACGCAGCCTGAGATGTTGTCAGTTGCCATGGATGCTGTGTTCCTGGCTTTGGAGAGTGTGGTTTTTACCTGTGCAGTCGTGATTACAGGAACTTTGCATTCTGCAGGTATAGAGATGGGCCCTTTAGGGGATGAGAGGGAGATAACGTTAGCACTGAGCCTATCTGCCAGGTTTTTGGCAATATCAGTTGGTTCTGTATATTTAGTGTCATTGTGCTGTAACTCAGAGCAGATCTGAGTGTTGCCATTGAGATTTTTGACATAACTATAGAATGCTTTGTGGTTATCTTTAGAATCAGTGGCAATTTTGTTTTCGTAACTAGCTTTGGAGGATTTTATGAGGGGTCTCAGCTTCTTACTGATGCTGACCAGGCACTTCCTCCAATCATGGGATTTTACTCTTTTTTTGCAACAGTTTCTTTCTTCTGTTGTAGAGTTTGTTTATGGCAGGGGACCACCAGATTGGCTTCCTTTTTTTGAGGATTGCATCTTGGTTCTGTTAGGGATAGCACGATCCATGCACTCGTGTAAGTGCTTATAAAGTGCATTTGTGTAGGATTCAGCAGTCATACCTCTGTTATCCATTTACATGGGTGTCGTGAAGTTTGCCACATCTGTCTTAAGAAGCATGAAGTTGGCTTTGGAGAATTTTTTTAAGGTGGTTTCCCTAATGGGGGATGGGGCAGGATGTGGATGTTTAGGGTGATAAGCTTGTGGTCAGATCTGACCAACTAGGAATTGACCTCTTGTGTGGAACACCGGTCACCCATGTTGGTAATGACCAGGTCTAGGATATTGCTGCCCCTGTTGGTGGTGTGGATAAGTTGATCCAAGGCATTGGAATTTATGAATTCCAGAAAACATTGAGCAAAAGAGTTTTTCCAGTTAATGGTGGGGTAGTTGAAATCACCCATTATTAGGGTGTTGGGTTGTACCCTAATATTTTCCAGTGTATCAAGAAATGAGGAGTGGGAATCCTGGGGCATGGTGCAGCATCTGTAGCAAGTTACAATTTGGATTGCGGTCTTGCCCAGAGTTAGTTGCACTTGGATAATCTCGGAGCATTATGCTGAGCAACTAGCCTGGAGATGTGGATATCCTTAATGAATATGGACACATCTCCGCCTTTAGTGTTTTGTTAGGTGGCTGAAAGGTGTGGTATAATTATATCCTGTTAATGCAGGGGGTGCTCTCTGGAGCCTTGAACCAGGTCTCTGTCACTGCACAAATGTAGACGTTCTTCATTTTAAGGAGTGCCTCGAGTGAATGCATTATGAGGTTTAGACTTCTAGCATTGAGTAGCAATACCTCAGATTTTGCTTGCTTGTACCTGTTAAGGTGGTGAATTTGTCATTTGAACCTTTCCTAAAAAAGACACTATAGGGGTGGCCTTAGCCAGTATCCGGAATCCCAAGGGCGACAGCTGCAGGCCATCTCTGGCAAAGCATCGTGGTCTGTCAATCATATCATCCCAGGCAGACAGATACTGGATCCCTTTAAAATGACAACAGAAGCTTAGCCAATTGTTGAAGTCAATCATTTTGTCCTTGTACTGTGGTATCATTCTGGTTGATAGCAGGATGCTACTCAGGGCTAGGTTCATACCTGCCTGGGCTACAAGACTGGAGAGCTCCTTCATGTCTCCTTTCATGTAGTCCAGGGAAGTACGTCTCAGGTCATTCACACCAACATGGACAATGACATAGTCATATTTGTACTTGCTGTGGAGTGACCTGAGTGTGTGCATTATATGGCAGATCCTGACACCCAACAGGCAGCTGACAGTAACTTTCTCCTTGTTTAGCCTGGTGAGTGGAACATCAGTGTGCCTGACTATAGAGTCACCTATGACTAGAGTGTTGGGTACATTGTTATGCCTTATGGGCTGTGGTTGACTGGCACTCTGAGTTTTTGGGCTATGTGTCATTTGGGTTGTGTTGGGGGGTGGAGGTTGCTTGCATTTCAGCTTTGGAGGTCTCTGTTGCTTGAGCAGATTTTTATTGGGAGCCTCTATGAATGTAGATAGGTGTTTCATGTTTCTATGTGCATGTTTTGGTGGTATAGGTCTTAAGGGACTATGTGATGAGTGTGGTGTGGTGCAAGTGTTTACCTTCTCCTCTTGACTGTCTAGCCCAGTCTTGGGTGAAGAGAGCTTTGCTTCCAATTTGGCTATATAAGTGCATCTCTCACAGGTTGTAGTGTTGGGTGGTAGGAGGAGAGGGTTGTCTGTGTACATGAGGCAATTGTTGCATTGCCCCAAGATGCCCAGATTCATCAGGTAGACAGGAGAAAACACTGGGAGCTGAGCCTTAGACATGCCTGGATAGGTGCTTATTTATTAACTACTAAAAACTGTTTTCTAGGCTAGTGAGGAAAGTTGAGTGCTGTAGTGATTTTTAGCTTATTTAGTGCTTACAAGTTCTGAACAAGTGCTGAGCTCAAAGAAATAGATTTTAGTGCTAAAACTAAAAAAATTGTCTTGTTCTAAGGGAAATTTTTAAGAGCAGAATTTATGGCACTGGGAATAGTTTAACCCTAGCTAAGTGGTGATGCATAAATTGTATATATTTTTTTAATATAACAGTAGCAAATGAGCAAACTGATTTAAACAAATGAAATAATTAACCAATAAAAAGCTAAAATCTGAGCCCCATTCCAGCAGTCTTTGATCAGACAAGTTCTAACTGCACACTCCTGCCACTAGTGTGCAGGGCAACCTTCTCCAAAAAAAGATGGTCTGGATTAGTGCTCAAGTTGTACAAACAAAGCTAGATTCAGCAGGTCTGAATTTAGTCTATGCTACAGCAAGCAATGCATACTAATTTCAGAAAGAAACAGTTCAAATAAGCAGGCACAATAAGCCTTTAACCAGAAACTCCCACCTCAGAAGGGCAGAATCTACCCTCTCCTCCCACAAGAGTGCAGACCACACCTTCTTAATGTAAAATAACTGGCCCAAACCTCAAGTGCTTAAACCAGAACTAATACACTTTGAAAATAACAGACACTAAGCCTTCAATCAGCAACTCCCAACTTAGAAGGATGTAAGCTACCTGTCCTGCCACAACAGTGCAGACCACAAACCTTCTTAATGTAAAACAACTGGCCTGAAGCACAAGTGCTTCAACCAAAGGCTTAGAATAACAGTTACAATTTAATCAGGCTACTAACAAGCAGTAATAAATGCAGCAGAATAAATGCAATTAAGTACTTTTAAGAACAAGCAGCAAAAGCAAAACAAAGTAATAAAGTAAGAAGAAACAGAAATACAGTAAAAGCTGATGAATAGAGTGCATTTATATATATATATATATATATATATATATATATATAACAATAGAAAACGAGAAAACTGATTTAAACAAATTACCCAATTAACCAGTAAAAAAGCTCAAAACTGAGCCCTGTTCCAGCAGTCTTCAATCAGACAAGTTCTAACTGCACACTCCTGCCACTAGGGTGCAGGGGAATCTTCTCCAAAAGAGATGGCCTGGATTAGTGCTCAAGTTATACAAACAAAACTAGATTCAGGATACCTGAATCTAGTCTATGCTACAGCAACCAAGGTGCACCAATTTCAGAAAGAAATAGTTCAAATAAGCAGGCACAATAAGCCTTTAACCAGAAATTCCCAGCTCAGAAGGGCAGAATCTAGCCTCTCCTCCCACAAGAGTGCAGACCACAAAGCTTTGTTATTAAAAATAACTGGCCTGAAGTGCAAGTACTTTAAACAGAACTAAAACACTTTTAGAATAACAGACACTGAGCCTTCAATCAGCAATTCCCAACTTAGAAGGATGTAAGCTACCTGTCCTGTCACAACAGAATTATATTCTCAGTTTCCTACCTCATTAAGAGGAACACTAAATGTAATCTTCTGTTCCTGTTAGATACAATAGACCACTGCTCAAATTAAGCAAGACAGAGTCCAAATTCACCAGGAGGCAAAAATACCAAAAAAAAAAAAATGTCAGTAATGATTGGTGATAAGTATGTGGAATCTAAATTGTGTTTAGGGTTAAATGAAATAAATGAGAAAATAAAAGGTCCACCAGTAATACACTTAAAAAAATATCATGGTAGCAACCACATGGTTTATTAGGTACAATTTTGGAACATATTCCTAGTATACGGTACAATATTAATGTAATGAAAAAAAAACTCCTATATAAGGAAACTCATTTTATATTAAAATGTAGCACTTTAGCCCCTAGGGACATTAATATAGAATGTTATTGTAAAGTTTTTATATGAATTTTGAATTTGAAGTGTTTTAATTGTATAATTGTTGAACTGCTTGTGTGATTGATTTATTGATTGACTAATTGATTTATATTATTGTATAAATATGTGCTGCATTTTCTCTGTATGTATTCTCCTTGGCGCTAGAGGTTGGATTAAATTTTTATTGTGGAAGATCCTGGTCTTTGTTGCTCATTTATATTTTGGATTTTATTCTATATTTTTTATTTTATATTTGTCGTGAAGTTTATTTATGTCCAGTGATCCTTCCACTACAGTGCTTAAGATTTTTAGGCTGGATTCTATGGATTGTAGTCAAACTGCCATAGAACAATATACTATGTCTCTGGGTGAAAGAACAGATGTACGACCAACCCAGGATGAACAGACTAATTTCTGGAAGAAGTTCCTACAAAAAGAACAACAAAGAAAAACCAATAATCCTTTTACCTGTATTGGACAATGATCAGGCAATTCTTTATCAGCAGAAACAAAAGAGGTATTTGATAAATTGGACAGATTAATGTCAAAAGAACTGGCAGTTCATTTGAATTATCTTAGCTTACAGAGATACTTGGAATTAGATATTACACCTCGTGGCTTAAGAGCCTTTAAAAATCCCAGTACCCCTTTTGACATGCAAGATGAAAATTATAAAAAATTTCAGTCTAGGTGGGTAGCCACTGCCCACAGATGTTCTATTGAGTGGATTAATATACTGGTTGAGAGAGACAGATTAAAACATGTTAAACTTCAAAATGACATTACTTCTACTTGTGAATCCCTATCCAGTATATTACAGGTTAAACATATGGAACAGTGTTTACAGGACATATGAAACAAGTTAATAGACTTTGAGAAGGAATTGCTGAATACTAAAAAATACAAGCTGAACTGTGACATTAAAGATTACGGTAATGGCTCTGCTTTTTCCCGGTTAACCAATAAGAAGTGACGACAGAGGAATGTTCGGTTTGCTGATCAGGAAGAAGTCCAGAGACATAATGGCGACTCGAGCGTTTGCTCGGATGTCTCTACTGAGTGGGAGAGTGAATCTGGGGATTATCCTGGCCTTCCAGCAGCCCAGGATGCACGTTGTTTACAATGAATATTTTAGAAGAATTTTCAGAGAGAGAAACGGCCAGAAGTGGCAATACAACTTCAGAACTGGGGAATAAGCAACAGTTTGATGGACAGCCAGCAGTACAACAAAGGTACAAAAGAGGTAGATGGAATTAATTCCAAAATGGCTTGTTTAGAGACTGTAATGTGCAATAATAGTCAAATGAGTAATGTTGATGTATATGTTGTGAATTTATCGGGTTGTACATTAAGTGAAGCTGCATTTTCTGCACTAAATCATGGTTTAAAATTCATTCCAACTGTTATGCCTAGACTGCATATAATTAAGAAAGCTATGTATTGTTTGATACGTAAATTGCATCTAGCATGTTTCTTTAGGGACAAACAAAATGTTAACAGTTTGGTGAATAATTTAAATAGTAATACATCTCATTCTGAAGATTCAGAAGAAAGTTTTTATTCCTGTCCCTCAAATGATGAAAGTCCTGAAAGTTTAGGAGCTGCTCATGCTTATTGTAAGTTGGATACATCTAAGATTTTGGATAAAAGTCAATTTATACCACCATTCACACATGAAGGCATAGAGAATTTTGCAGCTATGGTGGATTTTGAAGTAGAATCTGTATAGTTAGACTTCATTAATAAAAAACAGTGTATTAAATATAATTTAACCAAATTAGAGTGGAAAGCATTGCAACAACTTAGTAAAAATGAAGACCTTGTCATAAAAACGGCAGACAAAGGGAATAAGGTTGTATTAATGCATTTTTCACAATATATACAGATGTATCTTGACCATTTAAATGATGCTGAAACTTACAAAAGGTGTTCTGTTAGAGAATATGAAAGAGCCATGCATAAATTTAAAGATCTATTACAGAAAGGAGAATGCTTGGAATATTTTACTAAGGATAATGTAGACAAAAGGTTTGATATTGATAATTGGAGATGGCAAAATTTTACTGTTTGCCCAAGATACATAAGGACATTTTGCATCCACCCGGTCGAACTATTGTGTCAGCATGTAATTATTTTCTTAATAATATGGGTATATTTTTGCATGGATTTCTTTTGCCATATGTTATTAAACAAAGTTCTTATATCAAAGATAATGCTGATTTCTTAGATCAAGTATTACCCCTAAAATGGACTAAGGATATGTGGGTCTATATCAGAACATCGAAGTTTTAAAACTTCGAATGTTCTAATATTGACCCATTTTGAATGAATGCTTAAAATAGCGATGCTACAGAACACCAAATTCTTTCCTAGGGAAAGAATTTGATTGGCCGGTTCTGTGGCTTTGCTATTTTCAGGGCTGTGGTGGAAATTTACAGGTCGGGTTCAGGTAAGTGTGCGACTGTGTGGTTGTTAGGATTAAGGCACGGGTTAGGTGAGTTAGGGTTAGGGTATGGGTTAGGTGAATTAGGGTTAGGGGCGGGTTAAGTGAGTTAGGGTTAGAGCACGGGTTAGGTGAGTGTGCGATAGTTAGGGTCTGGGTTAAGGTAAGTGGATAGATAGTAGTGTATGTATAGTTAGTGTAGGGTTAGTTGTAGGATTATAAGTGTATGGGTGTGTATTGATGTTTTTTAGGTGTGCTTGTGTTGTGTGTATGTGTTTCGAATAGCAAATTTTTTCCCAAGGAAAAAATATGCTATTCTAAATGTTCAATATTATGTGGTTTAGATATTTTAGGTTCGATGAAACAGCGTTCGCTATTTTCATCTTTTGATAACGTGATATAAACGCAGATATGTATTGGTTAACAGCAGATGTGAAAAGTTTGTATATAAGTATTAGTCGTCAGTATGGATTAGAAGCTTTGCATAATACCTTGAGAGACAGTCCCCTTGCATATTATGAAATAGAACTAATATAATTCTGCCTGAAGAATAATTATTTTGAATTTGACAATAAAATCTTTCATCAACTGAAGGGCACGGCCATGGGGGTGGCATTTGTCCCTATGTATGCCAGTATCATGATGGGATTCTTTGAGCTTGAATTTCTTTATTAGAGTTTTTTTTAAAAAGTATGTGGTCAAATATTGTAGATATATTGACAATTTGATTTTTATATGTAAGGGTGGTAAAAATGAAGTTGCACACTTTCTGGATGATCTCCAAAAAATAGGTTTATGTTAAAATTTGATGGTTTTCAGTTGGGAAATAAAGTGATCTTCTTGGACATTAGTCTAGAAGGAGGTAAGAGTGGTAAAATTGTCACCAAAGTATACTGGAAATTTGAGGATGATTTGCCTTTTTGGACACTACCAGCTGTCACTCTCCACATTTTTTAAAATCTCTTCCCGATGGAGAATTGAATAGTGTAAGGAGGTTGTGTAATAACACTGATGAAGTGAATAGTGAATTACAGAAAGCATTACAACTGTTCATTAGAAGGGGATATAATACAGATGAAGTGCTATTGTCTTTGGACAAGGTTAATAAGGGCATCATTTGTAAGTCTAATAGTGGTTATAATACCAGACAGGAAAGATCAAAAGAAAAATCAGACAATTTAAGGAAAATATATGCAGTTATGACTTATGATTTGTTGGCAGAAGTTAAACAAACTATCAAGTTCTATTGGACTTTGTTGTTTAAATACAGGGATTTGGTAGATATACTTGATAAGAATTTAAATTTCTCATTTAGAAGGGGTAAAAACATAAAGGACATGCTAGTTCATGCTAAATTTATAAGACCTAGTATAGGTTTGAGTTACAGTCTGGATTCATTGGGAACATACTCATGTGGTAGATGTATAACTTATCAGTATATAAGTAAAAGGTTTCAGTGTATAAATGGAGTACATTTTCAACCTAATGCAAAGTTGTCATGCAATACAGAAAGTATTTTGTATGCATTAAAATGCCAATGTGGAATGTTCTATGTGGGTGAAAGTAAAAGAGCATTTAAAATTAGGATGCAGGAACATGTTACGGACATTAGAAATTATAAAATAGAAAATCCACTTGCAATGCACTTTAAAAAATATCATGGTAGCAACCCACAAGATTTATTAGGTACAATTTTGGAACATATTCCTAGTATATGATATAATATTAATGTAAAGAAAAAACTCCTATATAAGGAAACTCTTTTTATATTGAAATATAGCACTTTAGCCCCTAGGGGCATTAACATAGAATGTAATCAGAAAGTTTTTATATGAATTTTGAATTTGAAGTGTTTTAATTGTATAATTGTTGAACTGATTGAGTGATTGATTTATTGATTGACTAATTGATTTATATTATTGTATAAATATGTGCTGCATTTTCTCTGTATGTATTCTCCTTGGAAGGCTACTGCTGAGGCGCAAGAGGTTGGATTAAATTTTTATTGTGGAAGATCCTGGTCTTTGTTGGTCATTTATATTTTGGATTTTATTCTATATTTTTTATTTTATATTTGTTGTTAAATTCATTCTTTGTTGCTCAGTGTGTAGCTGCAAAAAAAAAAAAAAAAAAAGTAAAAAGCCAAGCAGAGTTTTCTCTTATATATGAAGCAGTGTATTTCTGAATCAGAAAAGTTATACTGTCTGTATTATAGGAAAGTAATGTAAAACCACACCTTACATGACAAAATAAGATCAAGTAACAGTCAGATAAGGGCATGAGCCAATCATAAAAAGGGATATCATAACTTCCTTGATTTGTACTAACCTAACTGCCATTGTGGGACATTTTAAGCCAAGCCAATTTTCCTTGAAGAGAATGAAACCCTGTATCTCCTCTCTGTGAGGTAACACCTTAACCATTATGCCAGCTCATGGCCAACCATTTTGCTAAAGCCACCCCATACTGCAGTACTATGTGTTGCAACTTCAGAAGCAGATTCGGCTGTGTTTCACACCTGTTTACTTGGGGCTGCTGGAAAAAAGTCCTAGGCTATCATTCAGTGGTTAATGTTCTATGGCCATATGTTCAAGATGATGGCACAGAGTCCCTCGGATTTACTATTCCTCCATGCAAGCCTAGCTTAGTCCTGCACAGAGCCGGCCATTTAGGAGCAGGACAGCAGTGCACCATGTATAGTAATGAGGCACGCTGCCTGAGCTCCTAATCTTACACGCAGTGTGTAAGAGTGCAGGGGCATGTCTGAGAGCAGAGCTCTCAGAATATACATGCCCACGCAGGGAAGAACATCAGAAATGGTTAAGAAATGAGTGAGATGGCTCATAGGTATCTGCATATCCCCACCAACAGTCCCCCTCATTTACAACAGCAAAAGTATACAGAAATAAAATGAACAAACCTGTGCATTTTTTTTTTAAATCCGATGAAAACTAACCATAGGTGCGTGGGTGTGCCCATTGCTTAGCTAATGTTAATGCATCTTAAATGGCTGAAGAGGATAACAAGGAAGACATATGCAAATGAAACAGCATAGCAATAGTGTAGTAGGCAGGGCATTCGCCTTATGAGCAAGCATTTCCGGTTCGAGTCCCACTGCAACACATTCCATTTTCCATGACAAAGCATATTATGACAAATATTTATGTTGCATAACCCACTAAATAACATACATTTATGAACTGGAGTACTACAGTAAATGTGCATGTGACGTGTCAGTATTACAATGAATAAAGCACTAGTAAGTAGGTTTAAGCACCAATAAGCAGTAGTAAGCATATTTAAGCACTAGTAAGTGGGTTTAAGCCCTTTTGCGTGGGGGTAAGTAATGCACACACAGGTTAAGCAATCCTGAAGCTAACTCTCTGTAAGAATATGTAACCGGAGGTTAGCATTGCTTACCCTCACGCACACCCATGCAAACCCAGTTACAAATGCTCAAAAGTGACTTAATTACTCTGTATCCTACTGCCCTTGTTCTGCCCATTAACAAAATAAAGAGCCATGCAGGTCTTGAACCCAGGATCTTATACACCATAGTCACAGTAGTGAACCATTAAGCCATCACAGAAGTCCAGAAGAATGAGGTATCAGTAAACAAGTCTTCACCATAGTAAAATCAAACTGAACCTGTGAAAGGAATCAGTATACAGACACATGTGCCTTAACCCACTACATAACATAAATGTGAAATAGAGTACAGCAGTAAGCCCAGAAGTCAAATGTAATTGTAATAGAATGTTGAAGTCTCCAATAAAACACAAGGACCCCATATAGTGTACATACAAATGAATCATGGATACCAGGCATACATATAAGGTGTAATGAATAATAAATCAATGCCAAAAAGGAATTATAATGCAAAGTCTAATGTAAGCAATGCTAAGCATTGCACAGACTAGCTTAGGAGGTTTAAGAAATGTGTAGGCTAGCTAACTCAGTGTGCCCAGAGGTCTACCCCTTTAAACAATGCCAACCCTAGGTAAGCAGGTTTGCCCATAGCCTAGCCTTTTCAAAACTGGCCAATCACAGAAAAGTGTGGGAAATTGGCACTACTTAAACCTAAGAGGCAGGAATACATCTCATAACTGGTTGTAGCTTCCCCTTGTAGGCACCATGTAAGGAAGGGGAGAAGGTGTGCACTTTTGGTGCACCGCTGGTGCATTTAGGAGTCCAGCATCATGGCAGGACTCCTTGTCAAAGACCATGATCAGAGACTGCTGCAGGGCCAGAACCAGGGCTCTCAATATAAGGCGGAGGCCTGGGACCGTCTCACCTGTGACCTCACCAGTGCCACTGGCATACCCCGAACTGGTGAGTAGGTTAGGCATCACTATGTTGACCTGAAGCGGCGTAAGGAGGACCTCTTGGAGCAATGGATCCAAGAGGCTAGAGTGGCAGGGGATGTTCCAGTTGTGTTTAAGTATCACCCCACTATGTGTGTAATAATTGCCAGCTCATGTATATCATGGATAGGTATGGCTAAATATTCCTCTTATGTCCCCCACAGCTGCAATGGAGCAAGCCATGAATGAGGAGGCCCAGGTCAGTTGCCTGGTGTGGTTGCGATGTGAGGCAGTTCAGTAATACTCATGCATTTACTGTCATAGGAAATAAAACTAAAAGTAGTAGTAAATCAATTCCCTGTATAAAACCTGTATTGTTCAAGGCAAGTACTGCATACACTGGAGAATATGGCAGGAAGAGTCTCATATAGTTTGTATATAAATAAAAGCGTAATAGCCTGACAATAAAGGTTTAATTGCTGGACTGCATGTGCATACTCTGATATCATATGGTAATGTAGATTTGCAATAATGTAATAGTACTGTTGTATTAAGCACTGTTACTCACAATGTGCACCATAAATTAAATGTGTGTATATGACTGGTGTAATCCCCAGAGGCCATTTAGTACAACTGAGAGACACATAGACAGAAAACAGGGAAAATGCAGACAACAAAACCCAAATAGCACATGCAACTGAGATGTAAACTTGTTTTTTTACCACACACATCCATGGTACAAATCCTGCCAGTGGTAGTAGTCTGCATACAGAATCATACTCCACAACTGTACAGATTTGTCCACAATGTCCAGTAAAGTGGCCTATATCTGTTGCCTATCAACCTGACGCCTGGAAAATCAGTGGGAGGATCTCAGACATATAGGCAGCAAACAGGAAACACAACCAATCGACACACATCTATGAGAACAAAGCTGGCACACTAGCAACTCCCCAAAATTTTAGGAGACTAATAAGCCATGTATGCCCCATTTGCACCCCAACCTGTCAAGCTGTGGCCAGAGTGTGTACAGTAACAGAGTGAGATGTATGTGCATAATAGTAATGTGGAATCTGGTACTGTGTGTGGGAACATTCAGGTAGTGCTAACAAACATTTCTCCCACAGGTTTGCCAGATACCAACATTGTGCCCAGAAATACAAGAATGATACCTTGTACTGGTACTGTTTACATTGGTATTGTATGGCATTGTGACTGATGCAGTTGTTCTGAATAATGAGGTATTATACATCACTGTCACCCACACTGTCCTACAAAATATTACTGTCTAGGAGATCTGTATAAGAGTGTTGTAATACAAGGTCAGAATGCAAAAGCACAGGGGATTAATAAGACAGAAGGCAGATAGGAGATATACAGCAAAATCTATATAGCAGACACAACTGTGATGGACAGTGTTTATGTTGTAGCAGACACAGCCATGGTCATAATCCTGGGAGTGGATGTAAGCTGCATAACAGAATCATACCCTACAACTGTACAGATGAGGCCAGAATGTCCACAATATGGGCCCATATCTGTTGCCTGTCCCCTTGTCCCCTGGTACATCTGTGGGATGATCCCAGTTATTTAGCCAGCAAACAGGGAACACAAGTGATTTTCAAACATCTATGAGAACAAACCTGTCACTGTAGCAACCCCCAAAACTGTTAGGAGAGTAATATGCCAAGTATGTCCTATCTACACTCCCATGTTGTCAAGCTGTGACCAGAGTGTGTACAGTAACAGAGTGAGATGTATGTGCATAATACTAATGTGTAATCCGGAACTTTGTCTGGCAACAGTCAGGTAGTACTAACAAACATTGCTCCCACAGGTATGTCGGATACGAACACTGTGCTGAGAAATAAAGACCATTATAACCTGCACTGGTACTGTTAACTCTGGTATTGCAGGGAATTGTGAGTGTTGCAGTTTCTCTGAATGATAATGTATCACTGATCACTTTCACCCACACTGTGCTACATAATATAACTGTGTAGGAAAGCATGTATATGTGTGTGTCAGGTCACTAAAGGTTGAAGAGGGCAATATTCTAGATATGTCTCGGCACACCTGCATGTGGTCAACACATGGCCAGAGTCTGTGCAGGAATCTGTAGAAACAGTAAGTGTTAACAAACATTCCCTCCACAGATGAACCAAGTAAGAGGTGTATACTGCAGGTAAAACCAGTTCATGTCTAACGATGATGACAGCCATATCACTGTCCAAACTAAGGCTATAGGGTAGTGTAGTAAGACCTGTAAGGTACAGATAATAGCACTAACTAGGAAAGCAATGTGGACTACAGGAATATACTAGTTGTTAATTGACATCTCCCCCCATCATATCTCCAACAATAATCAACATACCCACTCCAACTAGTGTGTAATGACACCTATGTTCTGATAATGTTCAATTGTTTGATAAATATTTTAATTGTTCCCATGCACGTTTTATACTGAATTATTCTAACATTGGTGCCATGGTGCCATCAATGTACCTGCATGCTATTCTTATTGCCACTGTGGTTCAATATATGCATGTGTTCTGTTTGCTATGCAACTGTCTGGGTTAATGGGGATATCTATGCATGCTGTTACACCTAACCCTGGAATGTGTTAACTATTACTAACCCACATATGATGATGAAATCTAAACAAAACAGCAAGTTTGGGAAGGCCAGTCCCAGCAAACCCACCTGTCCCACCTCAACTGGAAATGGCACTGGGCACCAGCAGGTCTGGGACCCAACCCCGGACCTCCCTGTCCATTGGTCCTGCACCACCTTCGGGTGGAACTGCCTCAGGGGATGGGGCTCACCCCCCCCAGGAGTGGGTGCAGATAGGTACCTGTCACCTGTCACCAGGTCAGGGTCGTGGTGCATAGAGAGATCAACCAGCATCTTGGTGATCTTCTACACAAGCTCAAGGGTTGTGTGTCACAACTAGAGCATCAGTCTGGCTCTGCAACTCAGCCCCCAGCACAGCCACCATCGGGGCTGTGAAGGTGGAGTGGTGACTGCCCATGGGTGGGGACCTCAGTCCCACTGTTTCCACTAGGGGGCTCATGGGCTTCCGATTTCCCAACACCCCTTCCCATCAAGGTGTTTACCTCCACATATGTATCAAATACTGCCCCTGTATGTGTCTTGTTTGTCTTGTCTGTTAACCTACCCAACCTACCTCCCCAAATATACCTACTACCCCTCACCAACATCCCACTCTCACCTGAAAAAAAAGGACAATCTGTTCCCAAAAAAAAAAATCTCGCCCCATACATAGCTGTCTATTTTACATACATGTCCACTGGACCATGTAATCTGGTCTAACTGGCATCACAGCTTATTATTGCTGTCCTCATCCCCTCCAAGGGGTTTGAGTGTCCAAATCTAACTCCAGATCCAGTGTATATGCACAGCTGTTGTTGTAGAAGTAATGGGCAGCTATTGACCTTCCCTACACCCTTCCTGCAGTTCCCTTGCTATTTTCCCTACTGTATTTCCCTCTTTGTGTGCCCTTTCACCATTTTCCTATCAACCCCATTTCTTTTCTTTTAAAGAAATTAGTGCAGAGGTAAGTGGGAGTAAGCACTTTTAAGCAGCAGTAAGCTGGTATAAGCCTGTTTGTGCAGAGGTAAGCAATGCTTACACTGGTTAAGAAAATTAGAAGCTAAATGAGTATAAGAAACTGTAACCAGAAGTTAGCAGGGCTTACCTTCATGCAAGCCCACGCAAACTCGCTTACAACTGCTCAAAAGTGCCTTAATTACTCTGTATCCAACGGCCCTTGCTCTGCCCAGCAACAAAATAAACAGCCTCTGCAAGGCTCAAACCCAAAACCCTGCACGCCATAGACAAAGTGATTTACCACTAAGCCATGTCAGATATGCATAACCCTAATGTTTTCACAAACATATCATTCAGCCCATTCATTCAACAGTACAGATAATGTATTCCAACATGTAGCTATATGTGTGTGTGTAAATATATTACTATCTAAACAGATACAACACATCTATATATATGTGTATATATATATATATATATATATATATATATATATATATATATATATATATATAAACATACAAATGCCTACAACTACAGATATATATGTCTACATTTATATGTCTAAATATATACAGCAGGTTTTATATATATATATATATATATATATATATATATATATATATATATATATATATATATGTTAGCAGATATGTATATATATATATATATATATATATATATTTATGTATATATATATATATATATATATATATATATATATATATATATATACGGACATAATTATATTTATGTAAGTAGATATATATATATATATATATATATATATATATATATATATATATATATATATATACGGACATACATCTGTAGATAACAATGGGAAAATAACAAAAACATATATGTCCACATGCACCGTTAATGAGGTTGAGAGGCCCCAAACAATATACATCTTGTACTATAGGTATACCCCCCACAGCCAAACACGTCTGCCCTGCAATACACTACCAAGTGTTGCAGATCCCATAACCAGGACCTGACATGACATGGGCGCAAGATGTTAAGAGTACTCCATCCCACCTGTATGATGTCAGGCTGTTGTCGGTAACATATCATGCAGTACAGTCTGGCTCCCATACGTAATGTACAATGTGGAAGCTATCAACATCCCTAGGATACATATACACAGACACATATATGCAGATACAGATATACAGATATATAAATAACTATATATACATATATATAGATATATATGTGACTAGACATACACACGCAGAGATATGTATAGTAAGATACATATGTAGAAGGTGCACACAATATGGAACAGCCACTATGCCTACAGTTAACACCTTAACAACTGGACACTGTATGAGCCACCCATACAAATGACAATCATTGCCTGCAACGTATACCCACAGAGAGGTCATAGGATATAACACCACACACAGGTTTGCATAATTGGAAAATCTTTATTTGTGTACTACTACAGGTGTATATGCCATGTCATATAGCTGTTCAGACACTGACATCCATATAAACAGAGTAATGCAACTGGGAAACAGTTTTACTAATACTGTAGTCTGGAAAGGTTTACAAATATTGCTGTCCAGGCCGAGCCCTTTAAATAGTACAATAGTAAAGACAGACTGGGCCACATGATACCAAACAATCAACAGTAAGTGATGCAGGTGTATAGTTCTGCAGCCTCTATCTACACTCTGTACACAATTACTAGGTGGTAAAGACCTCAGCTGACACAATGGGATGTAACTGTTACATAACTAAACATAACTGACACCATCACAAGCACACTGACATACAGAACAGTCTGTATGGCAGGTGGCAGTAGGCCTGCATTAACCCAATTTATGTAATTATTTTAAATATAGGTGAATTGTATGGTAACGTACATCCAGATACCTTAAGGCAGCTCACCCCTGATACCCCCACATGTTGTAACAGCCTAGGTTATTTATGGTGCATCCCCCCCTAGACTCAATAATACAGGGCCATATACCACTGTTACATATACTAGCCTCTGGAGTGCATAAGGGCGCACTTGTATTGTGTAGGTGAAGCCCACACATACATGGCCCCAGTCCCACCGTATGTGTTGGGGATACAACAGCAGTGGACTGATGGCAGGAATGACAGCATGCTATACTCACAGCCCATCTATATATGTGTAAACATATATTGCTCAGTATATGTATATATCTGGGTGTTTATATGTATATATATGTACATATACATAACCATCTATATATGTCGATGTGTATATGTGTATATGTCTATACAGATATCTGGATAATTAGATATACATATATTTTCACCATATGTCCTGAACATGGAGTGTAGCCCTACCTCAGCCCCTACAGTCCCAACTCTGTAGTGCAAGGGGATGTCAGGTGTGTATAGCAGGTATATTTGTAGACTATTACTACTGTAATAGGTATTGTTTTCACAGACATGGTGCATGTGGGAGGTCACATCTTCTTTTAAAATGTGTGCCATTGGCTACTGAAAGGCATCCTAAGGACATCATAGTACAGTACTGCTGCTAGCACGTAACGGTCCTGTGGACTACAGCAGAGATATTGGCTAATGTATGTCGACATTCTGACGCACTCTGGACAATCAAGAGGTGTACAGAAAACCCCTTAGGGCAAGATATGTGGACTAAGCCTGGCAATGTGGATGTTAACAGCCATGTAGATGGGTATAACACGTAATGACTGGTATACATTTGCCCCGATAGGTTATGCATTCACATACCCCTGTCTGTCCTGACACATAATAACCACTGGTACAGAGGTGCAATGGTCACATACTACCCACTAGATATTGACATACATCTGTACAGCATCCCACTGCTCTGTATGACATGCATGACTGTTAAGGGAAGACCAGCAGCAGTACATCTGGCAAGTATCTGGACATAACATCTCACTGGGTACATTCACAAAGCTGCTAGGCATGTAACAAAGCACTGTGCAGGCTACAGGCAGACTGGCTCATCACTGGCCTAAATTTCCTATGGGGGAATGCACATGTAACTGCATATATAGCATAGCAGGCTCTACAGGCATGTCATAGCACAGAGTACAATACATCAGTGTGAAAGTGCATAACCACAGCCAATGTGAATACACCCACAGCCATGTATGGTAAGCTAGGATTATATTACAGTATATGGACTATCTGTTCAACACCATCCTCATGTGTGCCACTGAAACACTAACCCTACATATACTGGGCCACTACACAGTGTGGTCCGATGCCTGTCTGTGGTATGGGACATGTGTGTGTATGGCCCTACAAACATGTAAGCCGATAGGGTAACATACAGTGGAGCAGCATATCACATCAGATAGAATGGGACCAAGAACAATGCCATCTACCACAGTCTGTACACAGGCCAAAGTACATATTATCAATACACACACTGTCGACATTCATCTTACGTACACAAACCTCAGTACTGTATATACAACCACAGAATGTCCAGGTGATGTCATCAGATATAACCCCTACTACACATAACATGTGTAACAGTCTGATATCTCTCGGGCTTATCAGTTATGATGTCACTAATTATGGTGTACAGCACATATGTACCTCTTACTGCATGACATATGTACAAAGGTTGACAGGGTTTGGCTGGGCGCACATACACAGGGCCAATATTGCCATGTTGATGTGATAACCTCATACATTTAATGTTGTAACAGGGTTTGTTGCAACATAAGTCCTATGAGGGATATGAAGTCAGTAACTCTCACGACTATCACCATCTACAGACTGGAATCCTCACACTACCTTCTATGGTCCACAGATAGGTGCTCTGTGGGTAACACATGAAACAAAAGGCAACACACTGCCCAGTCTGCAGATGACCCTACAGATGGGGTTCCCTCATAAACAGCACTGACATGGCAGTTACTAAAATATGTAGGACAGCCATATCCACACACACCCTGTTAAACTAACATTACTCCAAATGCAGTATAGCAGGACTTACAGTCTGTAGTCAGGTCAGGCACATCCCCCTATTGTGTGTTTCCCTGTTTCCACAGTGTATGTTGTTAGAGGTAAATCCTCGATCCATCTGAGATGCTGTTTGCCAAACAACAGAACGAGATTCTGCTCACAGTGAATGAAAAGTCCCAACACCAACATGATGTTCCTAGACATTGGAGTGTGTTTCTATGCAACTGGCAATGGGAATGTTACCACAGCTGTTCCAAATGCAATCAGCTAGGGGAGGGTTTCAATTTGTGCAGAGGCCATCAGCTGTTCATGAGCAACAATTAAAATACATACGCTGCTGCCTAAGCAAAGCAGGTGTAGGTCTCCACATCTACCACAGAGGGACTGAGAGAGGCAGACAGAGGCAAAGTAAAGTCAGGGAGGGGTGGGAGAGTAAAACATAAGCATGTTTGTGTCACACACCCACCAGCACAGGGTATCAATCCCCTGATGACTATGTAGTGCTATCACATTTCTATGCAGTTATCGGATGCGCCACATAGGTTCCATTTTGAGGTGCTCTCAAAACATATAGGCGATGGTGAGTGACATCTAAAACAGCATATGGTAGCTATACGGTAGGTGTAGAACACATGCCTGTCCACATGAACAGGTGCCAGTATCAACACAGCCACACTCTCACAGGGACGCACACACATTGACACACATGGCAGGGCCAGGAATACAACTCATCACTAGTGAGATTGCCACAACACATTACTGTGCAGGTATCACATGTACCACAGGGGTCATACAGAGGTTATATGGGCAAAGGGTATGTGGAGGTGTCTGACACTGAACAGCATGATTCAGTATGCCAATTGGGGTTGTCGTGAGTGTGAATGTGATCATACACGTCATACAACACAAACATACACACACACACACACACACACACACACACACACACACACACACACACACACACACACACACACACACACACACACATGGTGCCAGTACTGACATGCAAGGGTGCATTGCTTTATGGGTGTGTAGTGTTCAGCTGTGCCAGACAGCTATACAAGGCTAGGTGATGGGTATACCTTGGCATCAGCCCACATGACAATGGTCTGCATTGTGGTTCAGGGGTGTAGTTTCTGGATTTGCCCATACAGGTGGATATTGTATTCACCATCCAGTCACCTGGGTAACTATTGTGTGTGGCCAATGATGTGCATTGCTTGCCATGTATGTGTTCCTTAGTCCATGACATGGATGGTGTCTGGGATGTGCACACCTCCCACATGCATGTACTGTGACATGTGGAATTGCACCTGGGGTGTCTGGCCCATGTTGTGTACACAGATTTCCATCAGATGTGCCAGTCCTGGCCTCATGTGGTGGGAACTGGTAATGGACAGCAGGTTTACCCTGCACCTACATTCATAGCATGATACCAGCATTCCCTGGTGTTAGTGGCATCTGTCCATACAGGGCATGTTTTCAGGCATTGCATGTCCTTTGTGGGCCACATTTGATGGCACCACAAGTGTTGCAGGTGTCCAGGGGGGAACATGGGGATGGCGCACTCTGGGCATGTACATGCCTATTGGACAGATGGACAGGGTGCCATGCCCTCTTTAGCCCACTGCAATCACACCATGGTTACTATTAATGTGCAATATGCAGGGTACTACCAACATAGCGGCTGATGCCTAGGCAAGTGTGTGTGCGTGTATGAGACATGGGTTGAGAGTGTTCTCTGGGTAATACTAGGGTTGATAACTTTGTTTGCATGGCCTTGATGTCACAGGTAGGGGTATGAATTTCCACCCCAGCATCTCAGCTATTTCACATATGTTATCCCTGTATGGTGGACATTTAGATATATACAAGGGCCACCGTATAAGAGATTTGCAAAACCCACTCCCCATTGAGCCCAATTGTTACAGACTCACAAACACCTCCACACAGGATACAAGTTACACACACACACACACACACACACACACACACACACACACACACACACACACACACACACACACACACACACACACACACCTGTCATGTCTGGGATTAGAACTCCTACCTAACTAGTTTATTACACTGCAGCATTATGCAGTTATGGGATGTGCCATGGAGATTATTGGAGTTCTCCTTCCTCAAAGGTGTATTTCACAATGAATGACATCAGCAGGATTGACAAAGTAGGGCATTTGAATTGTAGTGAGTGTGGCTAGGCTAAAATGCATTGCTCCCTACACAAACATTGAAACACACACAAAACATCCACAACCGCCATGTGTGGGGATAGAACCCCTACCAGAGTTCTTTATCACACTACAGCACAAAGCTGTTATAGGATGCACCACAGGGATTACTGGAGTACTCCTTCCCTAAGGTGTATTTCACAATGAATGACATCAGCAAAATTGTCAAATTAGGGCATTTGAATTATAGTGAGTGTGAATAGGCTAAAATGTATTGCTCCCTACACAGATATTAAAACACTGACAAAACATCCACAACCATCATGTGTGGGGATAGAACCTCCACCAGAGCTCTATATCACACTACAGCATGAAGCCATTGTAGGACGCACCACTGGGATTACTGGAGTACTCTTTCCTCAAAGGTGTATTTCATAATGAATGACATCAGCAGGATTGCCAAAGTAGGACATTTGAATTGTAGTGAGTGTGGCTAGGCTAAAATGCATTGTTCCCTACACAGACATTGAAACACACATAAAACATCCACAACCACCATGTGTGGAGATAGAAACCTTACCAGAGTTTTATATCGCACTACAGCATGAAACTGTTATAGGGCACGCAACAGGGATTACTGGAGTACTCCTTCCCCAAAGGCGCATTTCACAATGCATAACATCAGCATGATTGCCAAAGTAGAGCATTTGAATTGTACTGAGTGTGGCTAGGCTAAAATTCACTGCTCCCTACAGAGACAGAGACATACACACAGTTGCCATGTCTGGGATTAGAACTCCTACCTAACTGCTTCATCACACTACAGCAGTACGCAGTTATAGGACACGTCATGGAGATTACTGGGCTACAGTTTTCCGAAAGGTGTATTTCACAGTGTATGACATCAGCAGCCTTGGCAAGGTAGGGCATTTGTATTGTAGTGAGTGTGACTAGCCTAAAAAGCATTGCTCTCAACAAATACGGTGACACACACACACACACACACACACACACACACACACACACACACACACACACACACACACACACACACACACACACACACACACACACACACACACACACATGGCTACAGCTTTCCAAAAGGTGTATTTCACAGTGTATGACATCAGCAGCCTTGACAAAGTAGGGCATTTGAATTGTAGTGAGTGTGAGTAGCCTAAAATGAATTGCCTTTTACACATACAGAGACACACACACACACAAACACAGTTACCATATCTGGGATTAGAACTCCTACCTAACTAGGTTATCACACTATAGCAGTACACAGTTATAGGAAGTGCCATGGAGATTTCTGGCCTACACCTTTTACAAGTGTGTATTTCAAAGTGGATGCCCTCAGCAGGCTTGTCATAGTACAGCTATCAGTAGGGCAGTGTGTGTGCATGGGCCATAACCCATTCATCTAGAGGTTGACACACCACATGGAGGCACAGGCAGGGTCGTATTCCACAGGTACATGTATACAGCTGCTAGATGACTACTTCCTTGTACAGTCATGTTGCACCACATAGTCCATAATGCTGACAGATACCAGTGGCTAAGATCTACATTGAGTGACATCCAAACCTCATGTTGTTGTAGCCATTTGGCTGCATGCTGGGTGGGACAGGCCTCATAATGGATAGCCCCTTGTGACAGTCACTCTCTTCCACACATCTGTGTATGTCTACTTTTGGCTTGTTATAGTGTGTTGTCCTTGGATATATGCCTGTATATCTATCCAGTGTGTGTGCAAAGCATGAGTGCTGTATACTGAGGAGTGTCTGCACTAACATCTGCAACTGCCAGATATGTCTGGTCCACTGTTATTTGCAGACATGGCCTTCATTTGTCTAAGTGTGTGAGCATGCCCAGTATGACCTTTTGGTATGGTGTTGGCTGACATTGCCTTCATTTTTCTAAGTGTGTGAGCATGCTCAGTATGCCTTCTGTATTGTCTGTGTGGATTGATTCCAGGTAGTTTGTACTGCAGTGCAGACCTTTGTGTTGTACACCTACAGGTAGCATACTGTTTCTGCAGGGTATCCATCAATCATTTGGCAATATGGGGACTAACTTTGCAGGGGATATGGTGTACTGTAGGTGATTGTTTCTGTGCTGCTTCAGCTGCATAGTACTGCTGTTAGTAGAGATATTCAGACATGTGTACTGTTACACACAGGGATGTTTTCTGTCCTCCTGTACTGTCAGGTGGTCATTTTTACTCACAGTGATGACTTGGGGGACAAAGGTGACTGCAGCTGTGTCTGGGATTGTGGGCAGACACATACATATTCATGGTAATTTATGCCATTCTGGAGGGGGAGCTGCAGACACTTCGTGCTGGGTTTGTTTATCCAGTTCAGCACCTTGGTACAGTGCTGGCAGAGGATCCCATACCTGTCTGCCCATCAACATGACAGTATGCCCTTATCTTGCAGTGGCAATGCCTCACAGCTGTACAGATTTGCACAGGTTAGCCAGAGGCAGGGGCCATGGGTCAGGACGTCTACCCTATTGTTGAGTACAGGAAGGTGTGTAGCCACCCATTTATGTGTTTGCAGCCAGGGATAGTGTGTGTACACAGCTTGGTGTCGGACCCTGCTCATTCCATGCTGCCCTTGCTCCCACACCCCCCTCTGTTATTCTAACAACTTTCATACATTATGCATACATTATCTGATACTTTCCCTAAGGGTATCATCACATCACAGGTGTGTATTAGTGTTGGTCCACAGTTCATGCAGTGGGGCATGGTGGACATGTTACTGTGGTTTGTCCACATGGCCTTGCATATGTCTTATGTGGAGTGTGTTATGTTGTTATTTGGGTGTCCGTGACATAACATACATTGGAAGTACGTGTGAGACACGAGCCTTTGGCAGGTGCCTGTGAGGCATTAGGTTTTGGTGCAGGCCAGATGTGGCAGGCCATTGCATTCTGTCAGTCCTGCAGTGCCAGACCACCATACAGTATATTCCCCTGGGGTGATAGGGTAGGTGTGATAGTTGTTAATGCCAATACCTTCTATCAGTCTTGATCAGGTGGTGTGGATGCTGGCAGGGTGCTACCTACAGCAAGGGACACACCTGTATGAGACACCTGCACTGCAAGCTGCAGTCTTCCGCTATTGCCATATACAGGTGGGGTCTTACTGTACCCATTCTCCACAGCAGGGATATTGCCAGAGAGGTGCCTGTGGGTGGTGTTTGCATGGCTGGGTGAATGTGTGCTATGGACATTACTTGCATCTGACACACAGATATACATGGGGCTTTACAGTTATGCTGGCATGCCCAGGTACATCAGCTGATTCCCAATACATCAGTCTAACCTCCCTTGTGATCTGCAGGTGTTCAGGCAGACATCACCGGTATCCCCTACTACAGGCCCAGATAATGTAATGCATACCTATATGTAAAAATCCAAGGGTGTCTCCATTTCACAGTGACACAATATATACTGTATGTCTGGGGTACTTTCCCCTGTGTACTGCTTGTATATCCAGCCCAACAGCCATGCCATGTCAGTCTTTCAGGTGGTGACACATATTACCAACATACATTTACAATGGCTTACTGCTAACATGTGTTATACTGGTGGGGATTGTCTTTGGCACTACAGTTGTGAGGGCTTGTCCCTGTCATCAGTAGTAGTGGGCAATGGCCACCAGGTCTTACCTCAACTTGCATACATACTGACCACCCTCACACATTATGAAACACAAATCTTCCTAACACACAGACCTGCATATTGTGCAAATGCTACAACCTATCCTGCTACCTTGCCCACCTCTGGGCATCTGTGCTCCACTTGTATTATACCTACTCATACATGTTACTACATTTCTACACCTGATTGGGGGGGGGGGCACACCTGACTGTTACTACATTTCTACATATGATTCTGGGGGGAGACACCTGACTGTTTCTACATTTCTACACCAAATTGGGGGTGCACACCTGGCTGTTACTGCATTTCTACACTGGATTGGGGGTAGGGGCACATCTGACTGTTTCTACATGTCTACATGGGACTGGGGGGGCACACCTGGCTGTTACTACATTTCTACATAGGTTTGTGGGGGGGGGGACCTGACTGTTTTTACATTTCTACAAAGGATTGTGGGGGGGCACACCTGACTGCTACTACAAAGACAAAATGATCGATTTTAACAATTGGCTAAAATTTTGGTGTCATTCAAAGGGGATTCAGTGTCTGTCAGCCTGGGATGACATGCTCGACAAGCCACGTTGCTTCGCTAGGGATGGCTTGCACCTGTCACCACTGGGCGTTCGAATATTGGCAAAGGCTCTTGCCACCCCCATAGTGCCTTTTTTAGGCAAGGCTCAAAAGTCAAACCCACCCCCATAGACAGCACAAGGAACAAGAAACTAAGGGTAATGCTGCTAAATGCCAGAAGTCTTAACCTCAAGATGCACGTACTGGAAGCTCTCCTCAGTATGGAGAACATCGATATCTGTGCAGTGACAGAAACCTGGTTCAAGGCTCCAGAGAGCACCCCAGCACTACCAGGCTATACCTCATATCATGCTTTTCTGCCCCAAAACCCGGACCAAACCACAAAAGGAGAGGGCGTTTCCATATTTATCAAGGATATCCACACCTACAGGTTAGTGGCATTGCACGAAGTATCGGAGACCATCCATGTGCAACTAACAGTGGGCAAGACTGCTTTTCAGTTTATAGCATCCTACAGACCACCCTCTCAAAGTCAGGAATCCCACTCGGCTTTCCTGAAAACATTGGAGAACATGAAGATCTCTCCGAACACCATTATATTGGGTGACTTCAGCTACCCAAACATTGACTGGGAGCACTACTCAAGCCCCAGCACCATAGCCCAGAGGTTCCTGGAAATTATAAACTCAAATGCTATGGAACAACTAGTCACCACTCCCACAAGAGGGGACAACATACTAGACCTGATCATTACCAACATGGGGACTCTATGCTCCACACCAGAAGTATATCCCTCATTGGTAAGATCAGACCATAAATTAATTTCACTGGATGTCCACATCCCGACCCCACCCCCAGCCCAGAAAACCACAGTGAAAAACTTCTCAAAAGTGAACTTCTCACTTCTCAAAACCGAAGTGGAATCCTTCAAGGCCCCAGGGCCAGTGGAAACTACGGCCCAAACTGCAGAATCCTATATAAACGCATTCTACGGACATCTCCAGGAATGCATGGATCATGCTATCCCAAACAAAACCAAGACCCAATCATCCAAAGGCAGGCGTCCAGTCTGGTGGACCCCTGCCATAAATAAACTGTACAACAGAAGGAGGAAGCTACTACATGATAGAGCAAAATACCTAATAGGGAAGGCATCTCTGATCAGTACTAGCAAAAAATTACGATCCCTCATAAAATCCTCCAAGGCCAGCTTCGAGAGAAAAATTGCACAGTACATCAAAGACAATCATAAGGCTTTTTTCAGTTATGTTAGAAACCTGGGATGCAACTCCCAGACTTGTTCTGAGTTGATTCTAAACGACAAAAAATACACTGAACCCACAGACATCGCCAATATCCTGGCAGACAGGTTCAGTGCAAACTTCTCCACCCCCTCCCCCCCAAAAGAGCAAGTATCTATCCCGGCAGAGGGCTGCCTCCTAAACATCTCAGATGCTCAGGTGAAGGCTGCCCTCTCCAAAGCAAAAAACACTGCTTCCATGGGACCAGATGGAGTCCCAGGTTGCATCATACATGAACTCCAAGAGGAACTAATCCCTCAAATAAAACAGCTATACAATCTCAGCCTCACTACAGAATATGTGCCCACAGAATGGCGTACAGCAACAGTGGTCCCACTCCACAAAGGTGGAGCCTCTACGGACCCTGGAAACTATCGCCCCATAAGCCTGACTAGATTAGTCTGCAAGACTATGGAGAGGATCATCATGGACCTCATAAACAAAGACATTGGGGACCTACAGACACTAGATCCTACCCAGTTCGGCTTTGTCAAGGGCAGATCCTGCCTTTTGAACCTGGTTGACTTCTTTGAAACAGTCACCAAAGCCATAGATGAAGGGAAGGTAGTCCACACAGCCTATCTGGACCTTGCAAAGGCATTTGACACAATACCCCACTCGGGCATCATAGATAAGCTATCCAGCTTAAATATAAACCCCTATGTCACAAGATGGGTCGCAAACTGGCTCAAAGATAGAACCCACAGAGTGAGAGTTACTGGAGCCATGTCAGACTCGAAACCGGTCACAAGTGGCGTCCCACAGGGTTTTGTCCTGGGACCACTCTTGTTCAGTATATACTTTTCTGAGGTACAGGCAAACGTGGGAGGACTATGGCTCACCAAGTTCGCAGACGACTGCAAACTGGGCGCCATAATCAACTCTCCAGCTGACACAAACATCCTTCAAAAAGGTCTCACAGAGACAGATAACTGGTGCCAGCGCCATGGTTTAAAGCTAAATGCCAAAAAATGTATAGTCATACCCTTTGGCAAAAACAATGTGCCCACAAATTACCACATAGGCGGAAACCCATTAAGTACAGAGAAAGTTATTAGGGACCTGGGGACCCAAGTTGATAGCAATCTCTCCTTTGAAAACCACATTGCCAAAGTGGTTAGAAAGACCTTTTACATAGCCCATCTCATCATGAAGGGTTTCACTTCTAGATCAAGAGATGTAATCGTGCCCCTTTATTCATCCCTCATCAGGCCCATCATAGAATACAATGCCCCTTTTGGGATGTACCTTACCCGACACCTGCAGCAATTAGAAAGACCCCAAAAGTATCTCACCAAGAGGATCAAGGGTCTCAAACAGATGCCATATGCTGCTTGGTTAAAAAAACTCCAGCTCTACTCAGTTGCATACCGCCTACTTAGAGGCGATCTATGCCTGACATACAAAGCTATGTCAAATCCAGAATTAATGGACATGCTCCACCTCAGTAAACCTAAATCCCTTAGAGCCACACGCTCGAGGGACTTGAACCTCAGCACAGAAATAAATAGAACTTGCTGGAGGGACAGGTTCATAACCCAGAGGCTCCCTTTGATCAGGAATAGAATTCCAGTTCATGTGAGGCAGAGCACCTCACTGAATCTCTTCAAGAAGAATCTCGATAGGTGGATGGGGGATAATAGGTTTGTCCCAGGGATTACTCCCGTGTCACTATTAGACAGAGGCACAGTAAACTAAACCTTAAAAAGGGCACAGTATACTCAAATCAAGGGGTGGCGTAAGCCATACAGAATCAGGCTAGGCTTATAATTGCCCCAGGGCAGATAGCCTAGTATGAACCTATGAACCTATGAACCTACATTTCTACACAGGATTGGGGGCAACACACCTAACCTTTTCTACATGTCTACGTGGGAGAGTGGGGGGGGCACCCCTGACTGTTACTACATTTCTACACAGGATTGGGGGAGGGGACACACCTGACTCTTTTTACATGTCTACACGGGAGGGGGAGCACACCTGACTGTTACTACATTTCTACATAGGGCTGTGGGTGTGGGGGAACACACACCTGACTTTTTCTACATTTCTACACATGATTGGGTGGGGGCCACACCTTACTGTTTCTACATGTCTACATAGGATGGGGGGGCACACCTGGCACTTGCACACATTTGCTATGACTGTACTGGTATGTCAGGTACTCCATTTCATTCTGTATTCTAACCTCTCTTGCTGACTAGAGGCACATCAGTGTACTATAGGTCTTAGCTTTGGTTGCCCTACATATTATAGGTTCATAGGTTACTGCTAGGCTAATTGCCCTTGTGGGCCATTTTAAGCCTAGCCAATTACCCCATGTGAGAATCAAACCCTGCACCTTGTGCGTGTAAGGTAACGGCCTTAACCATTATGCCACCCTCCCACCAATTGTGTCTGTGTCTGACATCCTACCCTTCAGAACTAACATCCCACTGCCTGACCTGCTGTAGTCTGTCTGTGTAGGCCTGGGGGAGAGGTTACCCATAGGCATCATTCAGAGGCCATAGCACAGGCTCTGTTTGGGTTTGTCTACACCTGTCCTGCGGGCTGTGACTGCTGTTGGGTATGTGAACCTCCTTGACTGGCATGTGTGAGTCATGTGGACGCACATGTAGCCCAGCACATTTCCTGCAGTAGGTTTTGTCACCCTGTGTAGTACTGGCTTCTGTGGAGACTCCAGTATGTGTTACAGATGTCATGGTGCCACTATGGGTGTCTACTATCTGCTGCCATAACATTCAGCCACCCAATTCCCTTGCATGCTCACATCCATACCATAGATACAGGTAACAACACATTCTACTCCATGTGGCAATTGGTAGGTTGATTGACTTACCTTGTGGGTGTGCCAGGATTGAAGATGGTGCTGGAGGGCTGCCTATGTCGGATACACATAGTACACTCCCTATACATGGTTGAGCACAGGTGGTGTCATGTTTGGCATCCCTTTTACTGTATGTGCGAGTTAGGAAGAGGTGTCATTCCCTGGGTCCCTACTGTGTCAGTGTATGTGCTATGAGTTGCCTCTTTGCCAAGGCCAGGGCACACCTCCATCTGCCTACTGGGGCAGGCTCAGGTTGTTCCTACTCTGAGTCACTCTGTGCCTGCGCAGGCCTTGAAATTGGTGGGGGGGCTGTGTGGCCCTGCCCCATGCTGTTCCTGCTGCAGCTGTTTCCGCAGGATCATAATGTGTAGCATGACACATACATAACAATTTGAGTACATGTAGTTGCTGAGTACTGCAAGGCTCCACCGGATGTTTCCAGGCACTGGAACCATGACTTGAGCATCCCAAACACACAATCTATTATGTCTGGTCTCTGCATGTGCCTCATTATGGCATTCTTGTTCAGGTGTGTGTGCATTTCTGATGGGTGTCGTCAGCCACATCTCTAGTGTGTAACAAGCATCCTCCACTAGATGACCATATGGGATGTCCCCATTGGCGAATCTATGGTACAGCAGCATCAGATGACAAATGTGGGAATCGTGATAGCTTCCAGGGCAGCCAGCACAGACATTCATTATAATGCCCTGGGCATCACACGTGACCTGGCAGTTGATGGAGGGGAGGCCCCTGCGTTTGATGTAGGGCCTACCCTGATCACCGGGTGGTGCTTTGATGCATATGTGCATGCAGTCTATAGCACCCACTACCTCAGGGTATTCTGCTATTTGGTGGAAGAGATGCATATTGCTGGCCAAAACCTCACATGTGTTGAGGAAATATACATGCTCACTGGCATGTGCTTACATGGCATCCAGGAACTGATGGAATACTCTGGATGCTGATGCCTGTGAGATCCCCATGATATCCCCAGTTGAACTTTGGGAGGTACCTGTGGCTAGTATCTTACACATACCTTGGTATCCACTGGGATGGGTTCCCCTCGGTCAGTTTGGTGTGTCAGGTGAGCCTGGCACAGCTCAACAATTTGCTGTATGAGGTCCATGTCCACCCTATAGCACTCCCCTTTCTCCAGCTCATGTAGCCCCTATCATTTTGTAACTTTGTTTGTTAAAAGTTCCCCGCTTGCATACACCAGTGGTGTAAAGTATGGGAAAATCCAGAGAGGAAGGTGTTTGCATAGTTTTTTATAGTGTTCTGTGCTTGGCTGGTCTGCTGCCTGTGTAATTGGCTGATTCTGATACATTTCACCTGCCAGCTTTGCTAGTTCTCCTTGGTTATCTTCCTACTGCTGTTTTCTCTTCCCATTGCCTTCCTGTTTAAGCCCAGGGGCATGCCGCACAAACACACTGCTCAAATGGGCACAGAGCTGCTATTTCCTGGTTTAGCTTTTTTTTCCCTTTAAAATTAGGTGCGTGGAACGCGCACCCACTTAGACAATGTAAAGAGTGTTAGGCAGACTAAGACACACCCCCTTGCTTAGCTGTGCTTAGCTTCGAGCAAGCCTGAGCCACAGGGCTCCAGTCTGCTTACAGTATGCCTTACACCCCCCCTATGATGTCAGCTGACTCCTAGGCTTGCACCAAGCTATTCCTGCTCTTACACTGTTGGGACCTGACTAGCATACTGGGGAAAACTGGGATTCACTATTATTCCCCTCATTTGCATAGGATTGCCTGCTAATGCATAGTTACATGTCTCACACTGAGCCTCCCCACTTAGCAACCACTACTCACTGTCCATGTTGTTTTCTGCCTGCATTGACTTTAATGGCAGAATAGTGATTTTAGTTAGAATGCTTATCTTAGGTTTATTTTCTTATTTTCCCCCCAATCCCGTTTGCTCACCGCTGCCCTATACTTAAACAGCCGAGATCGGCTAAATAAAAAATAAAAGTTGATTTTTTTTATTTTTTAAGCTGTTTGCAATGTCAGTGACCTTATACTTGGCCATTGACATGCTTCCTGACTGATGTGCAGTCTTTATTTGGAGCTGTCACAGCTCTGTTTTGGATTTTGCAGAATTGTACTCGGTTACTAACCAAATACATTTCTGCAGATTGCCCTAGTCCTGTACGGCCAGTTTCAAGCTTCCTGTATCGCAAATTCACCCCATCTGGATGTATTTCTCCCGCAAATGGGGTGATTTGCATACAGGGCCTTAGTCTGTGCAGGACTTGTGCAGGAGCGCTCACGCACACCCCTGCAGGCTATTCCTGGATCTCACAGCAGACATATTGCTTGCTATAGCTCCAGCACTAATCCTGCATGTCATGCAAGGCATGCAGAATCCAGGGGAGTTTCTTGTTACCAAACCTGTACAAGAGCTATACAGTGTTAACAGTCTTTATCAGTGTCCTCTTTACCTACAGAAGAGCTTGATTCTACCACTATTTTATATACATAAATACAAAAACATGTAATGAAATGAAATGTTAGTTCAGCATTCTGTTTCTGACCTGTAATAACATTTCTTTTCGGAAACATTGCTGTGTTTGATTTATAGATGCATGTTTTCTTCTTCTTCTTCCTTTTGGCTTTTTCCTGGTTAGGGGTTACCACAGCAGATCACCTCTCCGCTCATGATTGGCAGTGGAGTTTTACAGTGTTGAGTTGCCAGCTCGACACCCAACCTTCCACAGAAGACACACACACTCACACACTCACACCTAGGGCCAATTTTAGAGTGTCCATTCCACCTATAGCATGTCTTTGGGATGTGGGAGGAAACTAGAGCTACATGTTTTACTGTACTGTATTTTATTGTATTGTATCTTATAACAACTTCTTTTACTTCTACTGTGTTTTCTGGGCTGTGGCTGAAATGGGTCATTGACAGATCAGTGTAGCAGCCTGGCTAACAAACAAGCAATTAAAAAATGTCCTCATGGTTTGAGTATGAGAAATCATTTTGTACTAACTGCAGGTATTGATTATTATTTATCAGGTTTTTGACATAGCTGAAAAAGGCTTTGTGTCGATTCACAATTTACACTTGCTCTTGGAGGATTTCATTTTGTTTCTAAATCATTTGTTGATTATTTTGAGCTCTTCTTCAGCTGCTAGGATGTCATGTCTGCTTTTATGGGCTAGGGATTTATTCCTCTTATTGTATAATTTGTTAATACAGGGGTCCAACAAATAGGTATGTTCTTAAACTTGGCACTGTATTTATGTCTTATGGGGATCAAGGCTCATCACTAGCTTGGAATTGAGGATAGACTTTATCTGCAAACATTGCAGCATCTGGAGCATGGTCATCTAGATGAGGAGAGTGTTTGAATTTCATCAGATCATCATCTAGCTGAAGTAGAGTTGTCTTAAAATAGCCTCTGAAGATAGAGGGATTTACAATGGTCAGAATTAACCAGTGATTTGATAAATGTGGCCTCTGAGCATAGTGGGACTAGATTTGTGAGGACCAGTTCTAATATCTTTGAGATCCACACTAAGATTTGGTTCAAGGAGATGGCATGAATGAAATCCAGGAATCTCTTACCATACTTTTTTGAAGTCACTCAAGAGGATAGCATTTGATGTTATGGTGAGGGATGTCAGTTTATTTTGTGTCATACAGAGGGTACAGTAATTGGCTACTATATGGTACTAGGGTTTGTTAAGCATTAACCACCGTTCAGGACTTCTAGGCATTATTATGTTCCTTGGTGTATAACATTACCATTAGTTACTGAAAACAACATGAGTAGAGAATATAGAGTCTATTTTGTTTCAACTCTCTATATATTTTTTATATTTAGAATAGTAATGTTATTTTTTACCATGCACAGATGAGTGTTTAAAATGTTGATTTTTGTAAAGTTGCTATTCCATGGTTTTGTGAACTTTTCAAAGATTTATAGTGATTTGTGATGTGATCTGAATAAGCAGATCTACTTTAGGGGAAAAAGAAGAAACATGTAGGAATGCTGCTGGCTTTGGAAGGATCATGAGCAGAAGGTAGGAAGAGATGGGCAGGTGGCATTACTGAGTTTTGAGTGGTGGAAATGAAACTGAATACTCTAGTTAAGGACAAGAGGGAGCACACCAGGAATGCTTAAAAAAGAGACCTCAGAACTGTGGATAGGGGATACAGGGTTTGATTATCACCAAGGGAAATTTGAGGAATACAGCAAGTTGCAGTCAACTATGGAAATCCTTCATGAGTTCTGAAGGCCAATAATAATGCTAATTTGTATTGAAGGTACAAGGAATGAACTACAAGATATGTCCTAGTGGATCTCACTGCAGTAATGGTGAATGCAATGCATAGGATCATAGGATTATATGAGGTTGCTAAGCCAATGGCCCTGTGGTCCTTACAAGCCTAAGCAAGAGTTTATCCCCCCCCAAAAAAAACAAAGTCAGCACCTGTCACCCCTGTCATTGAGGGACACAGTTGGAACTCCTGAGACAAATTTATGGTTTCCCATCCACTCATTCAGGTTGTGCTTGAAGAGGGTCAGCGAGTTGCTCTGTTTGACATGCATGGGAAGCTTATTCCACGGATGGTGCGGCCTCTGTGAGACAAACCTGTATGTCCAGCAGGTTTTGTTAATGTTACGTATTAGGTTCAGGCCTTTTCAGTGGGCATGAAATGTTGGTGGAGAGACTAGTGGCTTAGCTTGATGAAAATGGATCCAAGAAGAATAACTAAATGCTCTTGTTATTTTAACTGAATCCAGTTCTATTACTATATTACTATATTACTATATTACTATTGAACCAGATATAGGAGTTCAGTAGGTGCAGTGTATTTTGACTTCAGTAAAGTTTTCAATTCAGTGCCACATACAGATCTGCTAGAATAGCACCAGGGGATCAGATTAGGTAAAAACTATTAGAAAAATATCTACCAAAGTATGTTAAAAACTGACCTGAAAGTAAGACAAAGAGGCCATACTGTCACAAAATAATTTTGACTCATCGTGGATGCCTCATGAATTTCTCTTTCGTCTGTTTTTATAATTATTAGGCAATTTTACTTCATGCTTCATTCTTGCACCATTCTCAACCACAGTCTTATCTTAACATGCTTCCATTTCTTCAGTAAGCTCCTTCAGCTTTTTCTCCATCTGTGCAATCCAGTGTTTCATTAAGCTCATTTCAAATTTTCTCAAAATCCTGCCTATTTCCTAGTTATTTTTAGTACATAAGATAACTCAGTCTCTGATTTGAGAATCATGCCATACACCAAATGCACAGCATTCTGCTCTGTTCTTAAATTCAACCACATAAGTATCAGTCCTGACTACTAGGACTTCAGCTTCAAAAGGCCTGGCATCTTGACTGACTTCCAGACCTCAGTACCCATCACCTCTTAGGTGTGGCAGCTATATTATCTTCAGGGATGTCTGGATGTACTCTTTCTAGAAAAGACATTTGCCTACATAATTTTATATCTTTCTTCCAACAGTTTGCAGCTTATGCACCATCTGTGCACAGTGTCCATAAGCTGGAAATGTTTGGCCAGCTCTGGAGTTTGGAGTATTCACGTAGTCCACTGTGATTTTTTTTCATTATCTCCTGCTATTGTTGCATTATTCATCTAGGTAGCCATGTTACTTTTATTTAAGCAAATGTCTGGCTATGTGTTAAGGTATGTTTAAGGCTAAAAAAGTTAGATGTTGTATTTAACACACAGCCAGTCTTAGCAATTACAGGGCCCACTTTGGGACATGTTTAGGTGCCCTCCAAACCATGATCATGCCTTTCAACTTTTTTGCTTAAGAATTCTGGAGAAACCCTGAATGTGATAAAAGTTGTTTATATAGTATTCTAATTCACTTAAAAATTTTAATAGAACATCACGTTTTTTCTTCAACATGCCCTTTCAAAACAATAAGAAATATGAAAGTATATGGTATTACTGTATTAAGGCAAAGTTGGAGACATTTTTCAAGATTCTGGACAGTTGAGATAGTTCACAGTCAAAGGGTGCACTATATAGCATAATGAATCGGTCCTCCCAGCCATACCAGTATCACATTACTTCTCTGTACCTCCCCTATTACCATACAACACTGTCAAGCTTGTCAGTGAGCATACTATTTTCTTGTTTACCGAGATACAGATTTCATTTATTTTTTTATTTCAAATTTTACAAAAAAAAAAAAAAAATTGACAGCCATATGCCAAACAAAGCAAAGCACTCTCACAATGAGAACAAACTTAGCATGAAAAACAGTAAACTTCCGGTCCCCTGAAACCCACATTTATTGAAAATACATCTGGCAACCCATTAAATTAAAAGAGGCATGCTGAAATTTATAGTCTGATGACATATAGTAAATCATTAATTAGCACCTATGTGAAGGATGCGGGAACTGAAAAGACAAATGTGTAATGCACTGCTAACTGTTTTGGACAGCCCTGGACAAAAACATTTCTTTTCAAACACAGACTAGGAGCACTGCCTGGTAAAATGACTTGGTCAGAGTCACACAGAAGACAAATGAAGGCTGAGGGAGACAAACCCTGCATTACAGAAAGCAGCTCATTAATAACTCATAGCCTTAACATGCACTATACGAGAGACAAAGTGATGTAGCCCAAGCACAGTTTATTTCACACCTCTATGCCTTCAAAACACACAGTAAATTAAACATGCATTTATAGTTACAATTTTAACATTAAATTCAGATTTCATGCCATCCAGCATATTCACAGCCAAACAATAAACACATTGTGAGTAGTAAACAAAACAAGGAAATCAATGATCATGCCCAAAGAAATCAATTCCCTGCCTTACACTATAACTGCTTTGAGATGTAGGAACCAAATATTTACACATGCATGTGCCTGCTCTCTCTCTCTCACACACACACACACACACACACACACACACACACACACACACACACACACACACACACACACACACACACACACACAAAACCATGGCTGTGTACAGATCAGATGCTTGCTTATGACCAAATGAGTGAACAAATAAATAAATAATGACCTAACCATTCTCACAGCAGCAAACTGAAATATAACATATAGTGCAACTCTTTGCATCCCCATGCACTCCCAACCTCTTAGTGCAAGAAGAGACACAGCCAAAATCATGAACAGATTTTAAATATTGTTCCTATATACTTAGACAATTGCTAGCATAGTAAGTTTTGCATTAGCAAACTTTTAATGATGGGGTATGAAGTCAGAAACTCTAATATGTATCATCATTGTGTGACTATAGTCCACAAAAGCAACACATTTGACAAGGAACAGACCACAACTATGAGAAAAAAAAATATTGCAACTCCCATCTGCCCTATCAACTTAGTTCAGGAATCAGAGTCAAAAATATAAAATCAAGAATAGTTTTAAATATTATTTCTTATATACTTAAACAACAAGCTTTGCATTAATAAGTATTTTGTGAAGGATGCAAAGTCTGAAAGTCATGTGCTTGACATTAATTAATGACTGCAATCACAACAACTTGCCAGAAAGCCTCATCACATACACACACATACACACACACACACACACACACACACACACACACACACACATACACACACACACACACACACACACATACACCCCTACCTCAGGCATTTCTGAAAAATGAAAAGACTGCTACCAGCTTCTTCAAAGTGTCTGCTTTGTAAAGGCATCCCTGTCTGCAGATCTGGGAACTACACTGGACGTTCAGCAAAAGATTGCACTATTAGATTGGTCAGCTTATTCTTCTTCAAGGTTGAAAAAGACCATGATTTTTTGTGTGGCTGGGACGTCTCTCTCATTGGTGGAGCTGACATGGCTGGAACATCTCTATCATTGGCTGAGATGGAAAGTCTCTCTCATTGGCTGAGCTCTGGAAGTATAGGTAGTGAATGTCTCTGTCATATGCTTCCACATTATTTCATTCCTTGAAGGCTGGGAGATCATTTTGTCTTCAAACTTAAAACCTTTTTAGCTGCAATTTCTGGTAAGTGCAGGGCCCCCTTAGGGTGCAGGGCCTTATTGTGTTTAATCAGCCTAAGACCAGCCCTGGGTAAGCAGGATCCATAAAGACTTACATATTTTTTATAATTTTTGAATAGATGCAGACCATATTGTTGAGGACTGCAGTGCCTATATGGGATTTAACCCTAAAATCTTAATAAATAGGCAGCATTCCCTTGCAAGACTAGTTGGAACAAAAGATTCTTCAGGCATGCACATGGTCCTCAATGGCTTCTTAATGTTTGTCCTTGGCCTTTGATGTCCACAATAAAGAACAAATTGAAGGAGAAGACAGAAATGTACAAGCCTGACATAATTTTGGTATCCAAAATACCCTTATCACTCAAGCATGTAGGCTCCAGAGAGGCACTTTCCCTGTCTCAGACCATATGTCTTGCTTTCTAGAGACTTCAGACAAAGCCCCACTGGAGGCCCCCATGGCAAGGGCAACAAGTGTGTCTCACTAAGGCAATGACCATAATCAGATAACACTCAGTTTTCTGCATGCATATCCTAGCCTCTTTGTATGTCTTCTTTGAAAAGCTTCTTCTTTCTGTGATACTCATGTTGTGCCTCCACCTCCTTCTTCCTTCTACAGTTTCATGGCCATCCGCCTATTTTTCTGACAGTTAAATCTGTTTTCCTCATTGGAGTGCTATCGTATTTTTCCATTAGTACATTTATATGCCTGCTCTCTATGACACCTCTCCCATACACACACTCAGTACCTCTTCCTTCAAATGTATTATTCATTTGGTAAATTATGTTTTTTACTTTCTTTTCTCCTCTTCTCATCTAGCCACTCATCTCTTATTGATCTCCTATTCATTTAACAGCTTTTGAGGTGTTTAAAATATGAATGGTTTGCAACCCACAATTCTTCCATAACTCTCTATTTTGCATTATAACACTGTATTACCCTAGTGACTTAACATCTCAAAGCAACTCTTAATTATAAATAGACTCCTCTCTCTCTATTTTTGTAGAAGTTTGTTCCCTTCTAGCTGTTGCTAGAGTGTATTCACACAGTATGTCAATTCCTATTTTATATCTATGAGAAGATGCTACCATTTCTTTTATGGAGCCCAATGACTCCTTACTCCAGTGGTCACTACTGATCCCTCTCATACTGCTATGCCTATATGGCCAAAATATGCCATTGACACCAGAATATCATATAGTTTATATGATGTAGGTCCCCTTATAGTGAATTAAGAAATGTTGCATGTCTACCCATGTTTTCAACCTTTGACATGAGGTTGCTTTCATAAACATTAAGCTTACATGTATGCTGCCATTCTGCTGTTATATGGAATATGGGAGCTGCTGAAGCTCATCTCACTCAAATATCCTCTCCAACCACATCACAGCCAGGGATGGCCGCAGGGTTAGCAGTCATTGTAATGTGCATTTTACCTCTGAAGTGACTGCTACACAAACTATTTCCTTCTGTAATGGCTTTTTGCTTTCCAACTGACTACATGCCTTAACATTTTATACTGGTTGACTTATTATAAGGTAAGCCCTTTTCCTATATAGCAACTTAAAGTTCCAAAATACCAGAAATTCAAGTGCCCTGAACTCTCTCCTGCACACATATCAAATATACCCTCCAGGTACCATATTCTTAAATAGTATCCTGTCTACCTACTGAATACCTCTAGTGTTCAGGCTTTATTCTGTCAGGTTGGAGTTTCACCTAGTCACAATACAAATAATCATGTGAGACATAGAGAAGTGGCCTCTTAAGCTACATTGGTTCCATAGTAATGCTTATTACACGTGTGCCATTTACCCTCTGATTATGTGAGGTAAGAGCAGTGTAAACATTTATATAACTCTTCTAGAAGTAATATTACTTTATTTGATATTCCACTTTTGTAATAAAACAATCAATGCTAAATAAAACACAAATGGTAATTAATAACATTTTTGGCATTCTATCTCTCGCATAGTATTTCAATAAACTATCATATGCCCCATAACATTGTTTGTGGTAAAAAACACAATACATGTTAAGCCATATAGTATCTGGTTTGTTTATCCTCAGTGAAAGGATGATGCCACAGTATGAGCAAAAGTTGATTGACTTCAATAATTGACTTAGTTTCTGGTGTCTTTCAAGTGGCTTAGTTTCTGGTATTTTTTTCAGATGGGATTCAATATTGGCTTAGTTTCTGGTGTCTTTCCAGGGGCTTAGTTTCTTGTATTTTTTCAACTAGGATTCAATATCATGGGAGGAGATGGTTAACAAATTACATTGCTTTGCAAAGATGTTCTGTATCTGTCTCCCCAGGGCTACCGAATATTAGCTAAAAATGAATCCACCCCCTTATAGCCTTTTTAAGATGATCCCAAACTGAAAGAACTGCTGACATAGCAAATAAAACCCAAGGAAACCTAAAGATGTTACTGCTCAATGCTAAGAGCCTAAATAAGAAACTCTACACCCTACAAGCTCTCCTCACTCTGGTGAATATAGACATTTGTGCCTTTACTGCGACATGGTTTAAATCCACAGAAGTTACTCTTGCAGTGCAACACTTCAGGGTCTCCCAGACATTTAGTCAATCAGCTGCACAGACAAGGGCAAAAGGTGGAGGAGTCTCAATCTCTATTAGCAATGAGCATAACTCTAGGTTTATTAAACAAGATAATGTCATGGAATTTATCCACCTGAAAATCACCACAGACAAAGTCCTATACCATATCCTGGCAAGATATAGGTCACCCTCTATGTCCCTAGAATCTCAGCTTTTAACTACACCTACTGGAGACACTCACCATTAAACCAAATGCCCTACTCATGTGAGACTTTAACTACCACTCTATAGACTGGGAATCATACACTGCCTCATACCTGCAGGTATAATGATTCCTAGACTTTATTAACACAAATACCTTTAACCAGATAGTGCGCACACTCAACAGAGGGTAAAACATACTGGACCTGGTACTCACCAATATGAGAGAGTGCTGCCCCCCCACCCATCCCCACAGTGGCGTGTCCTCAATGGTGAGGTCAAACCACAAAGCTGTCTTCTTAGATGTAAAAATCAGCATGGTAACCCTGGCAAATCCTGTAACAATTAGGAACTATCCCAAGGCAAACTACATCCTATTAAGCAATGGTTTGGCAAAACCAAGTGCCCCTTCCAACTCCACACTCACAGCAACCTCTGTAGAATTGTTCAGAGAGACCCTGTACAACCATGTAAAGGGTTATGTAGAGGCTGCTATACCTAGGGGAAGTAAGCCTAAAACAATCTCTGAAAACAAACAACACTGGTGGAATCCTACCCTTAATAGGGTATATAACAAGAGGAAAAAAGTCATGGCTAGAATCAGGAACTGCAAGTCCCATAATGATAGGAGCTCTGTAAGTACACTAAACAGGAAAAGAAGAGGACTAATTAAGTCCAACAAGTCTAATTATGACATCAGGATAGATTCACAGGCTAAAGACAGACACAAGGCCTTCTACAGCTATGTCCAAAAGCTGAAGGGCAGCACACATCAGTGTGCCAAACTGCTGGTCAGTGGTGTCACCTTCAGTGAGCTGAGTGACATAGTGAATTTACTGGCTGACAAATTCAGCTCAAACTTTACCCCCACTACCCCCTGCCTCCCCACCATGAAATACCTACTAGAATAACTCAACTGACTACTATCAGGGAACAAGTACTGGCAGTGCTTGCTAAGACCAAAAACATAGCATCAATGGACCCCAACAATATTCTGGAGTGCTTCCTAAATAGCTTGAAACATGACTTATCAGGACCATTTGAATCACATTTTTAACTATAGCCTCAAAGCAGGCTTTGTACCATGAGAATGGAGGACTGCAATAGTTATCCCACTTCACAAGGGTGGATTATCAACTAACCCTGGAAACTGCCAACCTATTTGTCTAATTAGTCTAATATGCAAAACTGTGAACTGATTTATCATGGAAATGGTCAACAAAGACATAGGCAACCTTCAGACACTGGACCCAATCCAGTTTGGCTTTGTCAAGGGAAGGTCATATCTATCAAACCTGATAGACTTCTTTGTGATGGTCACCAAGGCAAAGGATGAGGGGAAAATAGTGCACTCCACCTACCTGGACCTAGCAAAGATGTTCAGTACAATCCTTAACTTTGCCATTGTTGGCAAACTCTCCAGTCTGGGCATAAACCTGTATATAACTTGATGGATTGTCAGCTGGCTCACAGATATAGCTCTCAGCTGTCCAGATTTTCATAGAATGTCCATATTTTTGCATCATATTTTTGGTCTGTTTCTCATAAAATTTTGTTTTTCCGAATCTTTTGCAAATTGATAAGAATTAAAGTCAGAAAATATTGACAGACATTTGAGTTTCAGACCTCACACCCTTCAGAAAAATCCATGATAATGCAAACTCTGTTATTCGATTAATTTTCCACAATTGGAAGAGCAATATTTAAAAATTCTTCCTATTTTGGGACCTCTGTCCTCCCATTGCTTATGGCTTTTTCCAGATTTCTTGTGCTAAGAGGTTGAGAGCTATTCTCACAGACAGGACCCAGGAAGTCAGAATTGGTGAGACCACCTCTACTAAGAAACAAGTCACCAGTGGGAACCTCAGGGCTCCATGCTGGGAACACTCCTATTTGACATCTACTTCTTGAAGTGAAGGCTAATGTCAAGGACATTTGCATGACCAAGTTCGCAGATGACTGCAAATTGTGAGCTATCATAGAGTCCCCCCCTATTACACAAACATCTTTCAAGAGGTCTAACACAGATAAATTATGGTGTCAAAGCCAAAGATTAAAACCCAATGCCAAGAAATGCATTGTAGTTCCTTTTGGTAAAACTGTCACCCAGACTAATTACTCCATCAGTAAGACTCCCCTAAGAGTTAACCCAGAAGCCAGGGATCTGGTAACATATGTAGTTAGTAATCTGGCCATTTTCCAACATGTGATCAAGGTAGTAAGAAAATCATTCTATGTCACCCAACTTATAAGTACTGCCATGACATCCAGATCAGAGCAAGTCACAGTACCTTTTTATTCAGCCATTATAAGACCCATCATTGAGTACAATGCTTCCTTTAGACATATGCAAGAGCTAAAATGCCCACAGGAGAATGCAGGGCATGAACATATTGTCCCATATAGATAACCTTAAAGTCCTATCTCTATACTCATTCTCCTACAGATTACTGAGAAATGATTTATGCCTAGCAAACAAGGCATCCTGAGATCCAGCTCTGATTGGGCCTTTTGCACAAATGCAAAATGAAGAGCTTCAGAACTACTAGATCTAAGGATTTACATTTTGCTTGTGGTATAAATAAAACATGTTGGCAAGACAGAAATATGACTCAAAGGATCCCCATGTTCTGGGAAAAGAGCCCCATCCATGTGATACAGAGTCCATCCCTAACCTTATTTAATAGTAACCTTGAACAAAGGATGGGAAATCTAAAATTCAGCCTTGGTCTGGCTTCCATATCTCTCTTTTAGACAGATGCAGACAGTAATGCCCAAACTAATATACCCCCTCATATAACCTCTAGAAACTTCCTAACTAACATATCTCCTCTGAATAAACACCCATGGGACATAAGGACATAGTAGATTTGGGTTGCAAGGCTAGGCTTATAAAGGTTGTTAGCCTAGTATATTCTATGAACCTATGAAAAACAGCTGGTTTTCCAGCAGAAATCTCATTTTCTCATGTCACTCATCACATGTCACTTGGATTTCTTGTTGCTGAACCTGTGTTATCCCATTTGGACCAGTCCAAATTATTGGCCAAACGTTTCTCTTGATGCTTGATCTGAGTTCTCAGTTGCAATGCTGTACTGTTTCCTTTCCACAGTCCTTTACCCAGGCAGTGCAGATACTCCTATCTTCCTCTAAATCTGCAAGTCTGTTGTCAACAATAGTATGGTATCCACTCTTCCTTGTGGAATACAGTTAAAAAATGTTGACGTCGCCTTGAGTAGTTATGCTTCGATGCGCCATCTGTCTTTGTAATCTCATTTCTGTTTATCATCACTTACAGTTAATACTAACCTATTATCCTCTACTATATCCATGCCCTGAATGGCTCCTGGTTGTCTGCCTGTCAAAGTAATATGCTCCATTTTTTAGATGATGATTTGGTAAGAGAAATTATCTAACTGGTAGTATATTTTTTATACCCCTACTAGTCCATCATGTCTTTTTGTTTTCTTCTTCAAGACTTGACAGACAATCTAAAATTCTTAGTATTGCAGTGTAAAGCTGTACCTTGGTGATGACAGCAACCCTGCCACTGAACAGCCAAGGGTTTTTGGAATCAGCAGGACATTATGAATTCATCTGGTCCTAAGGGTAATGACACTGCATAAAAACGTTTGGTAATAAAATTGTCTTTTTCTTATTTTGGAGTATTATGTTTGCCCTTGTAAAACTGGTAGATCCAATCTTATTTTGACACTCTGTCTGAGATTCAGGAAAGGCTACTGAGTGTTGCAAACCCTACCTTGGGCAGGAAACCATTGGCAGTGTCCCTTTTCAATTCATACACAGGCACACAACTGTGATTCTTCATGGTCAATAGAATCACTGCAGTGGACTGTGTCCATGGCTATGCTAAATGCTAATGAGGCATTCTAGTGGAGTGGCCTATACTAATTAGCCATATGTTATCCCCCAGAAAAGCATGCATAAATCAGTAGGTCAGCCATGTTAATTACCATGGCCAAAATGCCATGTTTATCCATTGCTTCTAATGGGAGAGATTGCGTTACAGGTATGTGTTGGGGAGTTTATCTGAGCGGTAATGGTGGGGATGTGTGATGGCTGTAAGTATGTGTGCCTGCAGAGGAATGAGTGGTCTCAGAAGGGTGTGTGTGTGTGTGTGTGTGTGTGTGTGTGTGTGTGTGTGTGTGTGTGTGTGTGTGTGTGTGTGTGTGTGTGTGTGTGTGTGTGTGTGTGTGTGTGTGTGTGTGTGTGTGAGCTAAAGGCCTCAGACAAAGGAATCTGGATATGTTTCAAGAAATCACAGTGCTGATACTTGTGGTCAAAATAATAAAACTTAGTCAAGGCACAACAATTTCTGACATGAATTTCATAATCATATTGTAAGCATGGTGTTCTATTTGTAAATGATATTTACATACTTTTAGGTTCATAGGTTCATACTAGACTATCTGCCCTAGGGCATTTATAAGCCTAGCCAGAGTGTGTTTGGCTTTCGCCATCCATTTTAAATTAATTTTGCTATGCCCTTTTTTGAGGTTAGTATACTGTGCCTCTGTCTAACAGTGACACAGAAGTGATACCTGGGGTAAACGTATGATCTCCAATCCACTCATCAAGATTCCTCTTGAAGAGAGTCAATGAGGGACTCTGCCTAACCTGGACTGGGATTTTATTCCATAGTGAAGGGAACCTCTGGGTTATGAATCTGTCCCTCCAGCATGTCCTATTTATTTCAGTGCTGAGGTTCAAGTCTCTCGAGCGCGTAGCTTGATGGGATTTGGATTTTCTGAGGTGCAACATGTCCATTAATTCCGGGTTGGACATGGCTTTATACGTCAGGCACAGATCGCCTCTGAGCAGGCGGTATGCCACTGAGTAGAGATGGAGTTTCTTTAACCGGGCCACATATGGCATCTGTTTGAGCCCTTTGAACATCTTGGTGAGGTACTTTTGGGGGTCTTTCCAGTTGCTGCAGGTGTCTGGTAAGGTAAATCCCAAAAGGGGCATTGTACTCAATTATGGGCCTGAAGAGGGATGAGTAAAGAGGCACGATGATCTCCCCAGATCTTGATGTGAATCCCTTCATGATTAGGTGGGCTATATAAAATGTTTTTCTAACCACTTTGGCCACGTGGTTGTCAAATGAGAGATTGCTATCAACTTGGGTCCCCAGGTCCCTAATTACTTCTTCTGTATTTAATGAATTACCACCTATGTGGTAATTTGTGGGCACTTTGTTTTTGCCAAAGGGGATGACTATACACTTTTTGGCGTTTAGCTTGAGGCCATGGCTCTGGCACCAGTTGTCTGTTTCTATGAGGCCCTTTTGGAGGATGCTTGTGTTGGCTGGAGAGTCGATTATGGCGCCCAGTTTGCAGTCATCTGCGAATTTGGTCAGCCACAGTCCTTCCGTGTTGGCCTGGACCTCCGAGAAATATATACCGAACAAGAGAGGTCCCAGGACTGAGCCTTGTGGGATGCCACTTATAACTGGTTTGGAGTCTGACATGGCTCCAGCAATTCTAACTATGTGGGTTCTGTCCTTGAGCCAGTTTGCAACCCATCTAGTGACATAAGGGTTTATATTTAAGCTGGTGAGCTTATCTATAATGCCCAAGTGGGGCATTGTATCGAAGGCTTTTGCGAGTTCCAGGTAGGCTGTGTGGGCCACCTTCCCCTCGTCAATGGCCTTGGTGACTGTTTCAAAGAAATCAACCAGGTTTAAGAGGCAGGATCTGCCCTTAACAAAGCCGAACTGGGTAGGATCCAGTGTCTGTAGGTCCCCAATATCTTTATTTATGAGGTCTATGATGATCCTTTCCATAGCTTTGCAGACCAAGCTAGTCAGGCTTATGGGGCGATAGTTTCCAGGATCCGTTGAGGCACCACCTTTGTGGAGAGGGACCACTGTTGCTGTACGCCACTCTTTGGGTACATATCCTATAGTAAGGCGGAGATTGAACAGTAGTTTTATGTTTGGGTTTAGCTCTTCTTGGAGTTCATGTAGGATGCAGCCTGGGACACCGTCTGGTCCCATTGATGCTGTGTTTTGCTTTGGAGAGGGCAGCTCTTACCTGAGCATCTGAGATGTCAGGGGGGCAGCACTCTGCTGGGATAGATATTTGCCCTTTTGGTGGGGGGGGGGAGTTTGCACTGAAACTGTCAGCTAGGATGTTGGCAATGTCTGTGGGTTCGGTGTATTTTTTGCCATTTTGGACAAATTCTGAGCATATCTGGGAATTCCCACCCAGGTTCCTAACATAAATAAAGAAAGCCCTGTGATTATCCTTAGTGTCCTGTGCAATTTTTCTCTCGATGCTGGCCTTAGACGATTTTATGGGTGCCCGCAGTTTTTTGCTAATACTGATCAGAGATGCCTTCCCTTTTTGGGATTTTGCTCTATCATGTAGTAGCTTCCTCCTTCTTATGTATAGTTTGTTTATGGCTGGGGTCCACCAGACAGGATGTCTGCCTTTGGAGGACTGGATCTTGGTTTTATTTGGGATTGCACGATCCATGCATTCCTGAAGGTGATCATAGAATGTGTTTATAAAGGATTCTGCGGTCTGGGACGTATTTTCCACAGGCCCTGGGGCTTTGAAGATTTCCACCTCGGTTTTGAGGACTGTGAAATTTGCTTTAGAGAAGTTTTTCACTGTGGTTTTCAGGGCAGGGGGTGGAGTCGGGATGTGAATATCCAGTGAGATTAGTTTATGGTCTGATCTTACCAGTGAGGGATACACTTCTGGTCTGGAGCATAGAGTCCCCATGTTGGTGATGATCAGGTCCAGTATGTTTTCCCCTCTTGTGGGAGTGGTAACAAATTGTTCCATAGCATTTGAGTTTATAAATTCTAGGAACCTTTGGGCTAGGGAGTTGGAGCTAGAGTAATGCTCCCAGTTTATGTTTGGGTAGTTGAAGTCAACCAATATAATGGTGTTTGGAGAGACCTTCATATTTTCCAGTGTTCTCAGGAAGGCCAAGTGGGGTTTCTGGGTTTGGGAGGGTGGTCTGTAGCAGGCTATAAACTGGAAGGCAGTTTTACCCACTGTTAGTTGCACATGGATAGTCTCTGATGCTTCGTGCTGTGCCACCAACCTGGAGGTGTGGGTATCTTTGACGAATATTTATACTCCCTCCTTTTGTGGTTCGGTCCAAGTTTTGGAGCCGAAAAGCATGGTATGAGGTATAACCTGGTAGTGCTGGGGTGCTCTCGGGAGCCTTGTACCAGGTTTCTGTTACTGCACAGATATCGATGTTCTCCATGCTAAGGAGAGTTTTGAGTGTGTGCATCTTGAGGTTTAGACTTCTGGCGTTGAGTAGCATTACTCTTGGTTTCTTATCCCTTGTGATACCTATGGAGGTGGGTTTGTCTTTTGGGCCTTGCCTAAAAAAGGCACTATGGGGGTAGCAAGAGCCTTTGCCAATATCCGAAAGCCCAGGGGTGACAGGTGCAAGCCATCCCTAGCGAAGCATCGTGGCTTGTCGAGCATGTCATCCCAGGCTGACAGGCATTGGATCCCCTTTGAATGAAACCAATACTTAAGCCAATTGTTAAAATTGATCATCTTGTCTTCATATTGTGGCATAATTCTTGGTGAGGGTAAGATGTGATTCTTCATGGTCAATAGAATCACTGCAGTGGACTGTGTCCATGGCTATGCTAAATGCTAATGAGGCATTCTAGGGGAGTGGCCTATACTAATTAGCCATATTGTATCTGATATTGCAAATATTGGTCACCAAACTAGCTGTCTATAGAGTTATTTATTTTAAATTGCTTTATTTCCTCATAAAGACTAATGGATATTTATAACCCATTCCAGTCATTCAAAACTTTATCACTAAATCAAGTAGACATTCTATTATTCTTTGAAAGTGTTCTGCATATCTTTGTGACAGTAACAGAGCTTCCTTATAAACTGAGGAAATCTCATAAATCTTTTTCTTATACACTTCAGTTGTCAGCCCTTCTTGTCTGTGAGAAACTAAATAAGGGTCCAAACTGTTTAGGCAATCCTTATATGACATCTTATCACATCACAGGATCATTTTTATTATTATTTATTGTATAACTTCCTGTTATATTTCTTTCTATTTCCTAGTGTGGTTCCACAACAATACATAATATTCTGTCTTTGGGTGAATTAAATAATTAAGAATCATATTTAATACTGACCTGTGCTTAGATTTAAAGAATCTCTAAAAACTTCCATTAGATTTATTATAGCCTTTCATTACGTCCATTATGTGATCCTCAAAAGGCAGTCTATTGTCCACAAGTGTACCAAGATCCATAATCATTTGTACCATTTCAATGATTGTTTTATCAATGTTGCATGAATCTTTTAAATCATTTCTCCACATAGCATATACTTGGTTTTATGTTTATTTATAGTGATATTGCTTTTATCAGCTCACCTTGAAGGTACTGACAATATGGGCAGCAGTGTTATAGTATCCTCAGTGCTGGTAAAACACTAAGCAATGGTCAAACTGTCTTAAGTATAATCAATAAAAATCAGTTCCATAATTTCTGCAGTTGTTTATGCAGGAAATCTGCAACTGACTCTTCAGCCATTTGCAAAATTGAGATCATTGACACATGGAAAGGGTGTCAGCTAATGCTGACAAGATTTCAAGCTCAGATGCAAGCCTGTCACTGCAGGTGTCATCAGGAAAGGATGTACTGAGGACAAAGTTACTGATTTCCTTCTGTAATAAAAAAATTAATCAACTTTACAAGGAACTCTCAAACCCAAGATGAGCTAGGAAATCAGTTAATTCATCGAAAATTTTTTGCATCAAAATTGGCCAGGGAGGACATCCTTGTGATGTCATAATATGTATTGGATACTGATGACATCTGCACATGTCAGTCCATTAAGTAGGTGACAGCAGAGTGCAACAAGAAAGCATATCAATTGCCTAAATATTTTCATCCTGAGATTTTGAAGACTGGCTAGCATATATTTAGTCAAACTTATTTTATTTTATTTATTTTTTATTTTACATTTGTTAACCGAGAAAGTCCGACTGGACATATATCCATTTTCAGTGGAGGCCCGGGGAGAAAATCTCCAATAGCATGTCATAAAGAAATTACACAAGAATATCATACAGAGATATAGGTTCCATAGAACCATAAGGTATGTATAGAATAACAATTCCTTTAGTAAAGTCAGCATACAGCATTCTAGTAGTAGGGTTTATATAGACTATAAAATATAAACACAAGAAAAAACAATTTTTCTTTGTCTTTCTAAATTATGAATAGTCTCAATATTTTGTTACAGAAATAACCAGTGATTATTAAGCTTTACAGTGAAAGGAATTAGGGGACCTTTAGTAGAATCATTGAACATGGTATTGGTACAAATTAACCTGGGGAGTAGCATGAACAAAGCCAATTATTTGAGAAGTTGGTTCTCAGGAGTTTCTTCAATTGAATAGTGGAGTTAGTAGAGGTTATTTGGCTAGGTCGTGAGTTCCAGATTTTGGCAATAGTGCAGGCAAAGAGATATTTGCCAGCATCATTTTTGTGTCTGATAATGCTTATTAGGTTCTGAGAACTAGATCGTAAGGCTCTGGTAGGGATGTGGAGGTTAATTATATTTTGAAGTGCAGGTTTATTTTTCTGGAAGGTAGAAGAGATTGTGCGCTATTGTGAGTTGATTAAACAGCAGTAGTTGAGGTAGCTTGAGCCAATTGAGTTGGTTAAGGGTGAGACTGTGGTGGGATTTGTATCAGGTTTCAGTAGCAAACTTGGCTATTTTGTTATAACAAGATTCCATTTTGTTCAGATCACTCTGGCGGAGATTAGTAATAATGGGAGAGGCATAGAAAAGGATGGATAAGAGATGAGTTCTTGCAATAATAGCTTTGGTTTGTTTGGTTATAAAGTGTTTGTTCCTATAGAGGAGTCCTAGTTTTTTTATTAACTTTCTTAATGGTTTGTGCTATATGGATGTCAAATTTGAGGTTATTGTCTATTTCTACACCTAAGAGTTTAGTGTGTGCAGTTGGAGTGATTTGAATGTTATCTTTGGAGTAAATGGTGAAAGTGTTGTTGAGGGGTGGGGGGTGGAGCATGACCTGGGCCGAAAAGAATTAATTTAGTTTTTTTTGGGTTAAGAATAAGTTTGTTGTTTGTAAACCATGTTTCAGCTAGAGTAAAAGTGTTTTGGGTGAGGATTTGCAGTTCCTTTAATGTGGGCGCGACACTTACAAGGGTGGTGTCATCTGCATGTTGTTCTCCTGATGCTGTGAGTGAGGAGGAATTGATTTGGTTGGTGAATAGTGAGAACAATAATGGGCCAAGGATGGATCCTTTGAGGGACACCTATGGATACTGGTAGCAGGGGGGACAGCTGGAACTACATAGGACTGCTTGCTGTCAACCAGATAAGTAGCTATTAAACCATGATATAGTGGAAGGGCTGAGGCTTAGGGTAGATAAAGTTTGGAGAAGAATGTTATGGTCTACCATGTCAAAGGCTTTAGATAAGTCTAGGAAAATGGAAGATGCAAATAGTCCCTTGTTTCTATTGTGGTTAACTATATCTGTAAATGATAGTAATGCTGTGGTGGTGCTGTGAGATGGTCTAAAGCCATGCTGAGTTTTGGAGATTAAATTGTTTTGTAAGAGGTACTAAAGTAGTTGGGAATGTACAACTCTCTCTAACATCTTTGATAGAGGTGAGAGTATTGCGATTGCGCGATAGTTGGTGAGTTCTAAGGAGTTGCTCCCTTTGTGCAGTGGAATAATGTGTGATATTTTCCACAGGGTGGGGACTTTGAATTCTGCAAGTGACCTGTTTATGATGATGGACATGGGATAGGCTATGGTGTCTGCTGCTATCTGAAGGAATTCAGCTGGTAGGGTGTCAGCAGCTAGTGTGGTTAGTTTGAGTTTCTTAAGGAGCTTTGAAATCATTTTAATGGGTACAGGGTGTAGGGAAAAGTTGGTGGTATTGTTTTGAGAAGTAGGGTGGGTTTTACTAGTACCTGGTATAGGGCTGTTAGTGGTATTGAAGGCATTGGTAAGGGTTTGGACTATTTCGGTAAAGAACTTGTTAAATTGTTTTGGAATGTTGTCATGGTTGTTTGGTAGTACTGGGGTTGTAGTGGTGGCTTTACCTGGATGGATTATGCCATTTATTGTAGTCCAAAATTTCTTAGGGTTGTTGGCATATTTTTCCTGCATGTTTTTGTAGTAGTTACTTTTGCCTAGTTTGATTTGTTTTTTGTCTTTGTTTTGAAGTTCTTAGTAGGTTTGCCTCAGATTACTGGTTCTGTTCTTTTGATATTGACTCCAGGTCAGATCCCTCTTTTTCATTGTAGTCTTAGTATCTTTAGTTAGCCATGGAGCATAGTTAATTTTTAGTCTTATAGTTCTGGAGGGGGCATGACAGTTTAGGATTTGCAGGAAAGTTGAGTTAAAGTACTGTACTGTGTCATCTAGAGATTGTAGTTTTAGGGGTGTCCAATTACAGTTTTGTATTGAATTGATGAAGTCAGTTGTTTTAAAGGTATTTTTGTTACATATTACTCTGAGGTTGGGTTGGCATATGTAATAGGGTCTGTTCCGAATTATGTAGGTTGGTTAATGATCACTTAGACTGTCAGGTAGACAGCCAGAGTGCCATACTAGAGTGGGGTCAGATAACAGAATGCAGTCTAAGATGGATTCGTGTTCTGAGGTTTTGTCTGTTCTGGTTGCGGTGGATATAATTTGGGTAAATCTATGGAGGTTAATGTGGGTAGTTGAAGTGTGGCTAGAGAAGTTCAGCCAGTCAATATTAAAGTCACCTAATAGTACAGTTTCTTGTGGCATGGAGTTTGAGATCCAGTTTAGCAGGTTTTCCATTATAGTAGTGTTATTGCCTGGTGGAATGTAGCCACCTGCAATAATGATATGTTTGCTTGAGTTTAGTTTTAATTTGGCAAGGATTAGTTCAACAGCTTTGATTTCTTGGGTGTTATAATCAATTTGTTCATTGGTGAGATGATTTTGGAACAATATTGCTATGCCACCTCCCTTTTTCTCTACTCTATCTCTACGTATTGTGTTATAGCCAAGGGCTATAATCTCATTATTATGGTGTTCCGGTTTAAGCTATGTTTCCATTAGCACTACTATTTCTGGTTTATATACAGATAGAAGGGCGTGAAGGTCCTGGATTTTGTTAAATATACTTCTAGCATTTATGTTAATGAAGAGTAGAGAGGAGGTAGGTCTATAGTATAGGGGGTTTGACTGATTAGAGTCTGTGTAGGGTGTTGTGGTGGGCCCTGGATTAGGGCAAATGTCACCACAGGGAATGAGTTTGTGGAGTAGGTGAAGACACAGTTTAGTTAGTTTGTGTAGCAATTTAGTATGTCTTAATGAGGAGTGAGGGTTAGTTCTGACTGAAAGTTTGTAGTGGGAGTAAGAGACTGATCTAGAGGAGGTGAGTTCTAGTGGTGTCATAGGAAAGTTACAAAGTTTCAGGGGAGTGGATAGAGGTTTGTTTGCCATTGTGGGGGAGGCACTGGTATGTAGTTGAGTGTGGTAAGAGGAGAGGAAGGAGACCAGGAGAAAGGTGATGATAGTACATAGGTAGAGTAGTCCTTTTATTAAGTGGGACTGTTCTTTATAGTGCATCATGTCTGGTGAAGAGTGTTTAAGGGTAGTAACTTAAAGTTAGTGGGTTTGATATACTAATAAAGAATGATAGTAAGGGTGTGGTGAAGGGTGTTGGTTTGTAAGTGATATGTGTGGTGTGACACTCTAATTGGGTAGGAGGGAACTGATAGAGGGTGTGGCGTACAACTATAAATGTAATCAATATGGGGTGGGTGGGAATGGGGGTAGAGTAGGGGATAATAATTCCTATATTGAATAGAAGAGATGAATGGGGAAAATAAAGAACTTACCTGATTGAAATGACAACAGCTAGAAATAAACTGAAATATGGGCCAGATTCAATAAAGCCTACACTAAGTATGCATGATATGTGAGAAGATAAAAATATGTGATCCACTGTGGATAAACATCCTCCAAACGCCATGATAGTAACCTCACAAAGCAGCACAAGCAATGTGAAAGATGATACACTGCAATGCAAGCAATTAATAAAATTGTAATATAAGTTTAATAAAGGTTTAAATAAAGGTTAGTGCTTTCACACCTCAACAATGGTGCTTCATCAGACCATAAAATAACATAAAATTGATCCATTTAAACAAGAGACCTAAAACAAGCTGATAGATACAATTGGAAGCAACACTACAAGATCAACCAGTCAGATGTTCAGAAAACAGAGGTGTGCCTATCACCTGATAAATTCATAAAACACTGAATGAATGGAAACAACCAAGATACACTATAAAAGGAAGTATCATAATGTTAACACAACAATCATTTAATATATCACATAATGCATTAAAACACTATAAATTAATAAAAATAAAATAAAACAATGATAAAACATTACGAAATGCAACTCAATGCAAAGAACATGCTTTCAATTAGGGTGCTAACAGAGTGTTCCAATTAAGGCTGGGTGATCTATTGGCCTGCAACTTAACTATCATCTGACCTCATGTTATTCAGTAACATTTCTGAAATCTCCTAGACATAAACTCTCAATCAAACATTCCATAGCCATAAATTTAAAAGAATGGTCACTGCCAAATTCTAAAACTTGCTTTGCAATAGCACTCTTATTATTACCTCTACAAATAGCTGACAAATGCTCTCTAATTCGTTCTTTCAAAGAGCGATTGTCTTTCCAACATAGAAAGTGCAGCATAAACAACACTGCACTAAATAAACAACATTCTTAGTAGCACAATCAGCTTTAACTGAGAACCTAAACACTATCTTGGTTAATGGATAAATAAAGGAATCAGATGCAAGAATCAAACTGCAAAAGCCACACCTTATGCAGGGTAAGGTGCCTCCATTCTCATCTATAGAATCACACCTATAAGTAATAAAATATAACAACCTCTTTAACAATTTCTTATTTCCAAATTTAAAGCCTGGATTATCACCAACAAAAGCCTTCATCTGTTCACTGGACAATAAAATCAATCCATTTTTCTTAATAACCTGGCATACCTTACTAATGCCACTAGAATATTGCAGTGTTACAGGGATCATGGTACCCACCTGTGCATAATCACATGGTGGTTGACACATTTCTTCAAGCATAGAAAAATAAGGTTTAGCCCTACTACACTGTAATTGTCTAGTGTCCCAATCCATTTGTTCACCTTCTCTGGTACTATATCCACAATCTAAAAATTCAACTTTCAGCATATCCAAATTCATGGTAAACCTCTGATTATCATTATTCAGTCTAGAAATACACATCCCTTGTCCCTTAAGAATATTTCTAAAAATATGGGGAGGGTGCATACTGTCTCTACTAAGTAAATTATTCCTCCTGCATTCCTTTCTGTGTAGACCAGTGCTAAAAGTACCATCAGATCTTTTAAGTATTTTCACATCTAAGAATTCTATATCCATATCAGAAAACATTTAAGAGAACTTTAAAAAGTCTGTAGTCTGATGCAGAAATTGTACAAATTTGTGCAATAAATTTGGAGTGCCTACCCAAATGAGAAATATGTCATCCACAAACCTTCAGTAGTAATTAACATGACTTGTATAGATATTATTACTCAGATCCATGGACTCCTCCCATTCAGCCAAAACAATTTTGGCATAGCTATGGACACAGGGACTACCCATGGCTATGCCCAACTGCTGAAGACAGCACTCATCATCAAAAAGAAAAACATTATTTTCCAAAATCAGTTCTAAAAGCATACATATAAGGTTTATCTTAACATTATCATACAGGTTTTTGGCCTTTAAGTATGACCTAACAGCATCTATCCCTTTCACATGACGGATCACCGTAAACAAAGAATTGACATCTAGAGTTAACTAACAAACAATTTTTTCTCAGGGTGTCATGCATAGAGCTAATATGAACAAATAAGTCCTGTAAGAAATGTTTAGTGTCCCATATCACTGAGAGTAAGTGATTTAGCAGTGGTCTCAGATGCTTCTTAACAAAAAATTATAGCATCCCTGTCAGTATTTAAAGCTGCAAGAATATCAGTAGGAAAACTAAAATTAGGAGGAAGAAGGTGTAAGATATGTCTGTGTTGTCTGTTCACTCAGAATGGTATGTTAATTGCCATGAAATCATAATGTTTAAATGTTATTGTATCATCATCAACCCCCATTTTCCAGTTTTCTACATAGGTTTGGGGTATTGATTCCTTTCTCTGAAGATCTCAACTGCCACCAGATCTCTCTTGCCACCAGTTCTCCCAGTCTAGTGCCACTTTCCCTACCTTCTTCTTCAGCAGCAGTCATGCATGTCTTCTCTGACACAATCCATCCATTTTATGGATGCCCATGTTTCCTCTTGCCTTCTTCCTCTCTGTACTAATCTTTTTCAGCTGATTGTCTTCTGCTTTTCTGCACATTTGTTTGAACCACCATAATCTGTTCTCTTAGACCTTCTCTGCAATTGAAGCTACTTTGGTTTCTGCTCTGATGTCCTTATTTCTTCATCTGTCCCACAGTGTGTATTCTACCACCTGCCTCAAGCAAATCAGATTTTTGTATCATAAAGTAGTACTTGTTGCACCACTGTTTTGTATGCCTTCCTTTTTACCTTCTTTGGCATTTTTCTATCATACACTACCCCTAAAAATATCCATCAGTTTGCTGCAGCCCCTCTGATTCTAACTTTAGCATCCTCATTCAGACTTCACTTCTTCTCAACCACCCCTCCCTGAAACTTGAAGCTGTTAACCTGATCCACTATTTTTTTCATTCTGTCTCAATTGTCATCTTCTTTTGATTACAGCAGCTTTGTTGATCTGTCCCATACAACCTACTTACTAATGTAATCCATCACCAGCATGAACAGTAATGAAATCAGAGCTGATCCCTGATACAGTTCCACTCCCACTGGGAACCCCAGAATGAGATATAACACTGTTCCTACCTGAGTTATTGGGTCCTTATATATAACCTGTACTAATTCTACCAATGTTTCTGGGATTTTGTACCATTGCAGGATTGTCCAATGGACTATTAAAGTTGGTTTTTCATGGGTGGGTCACGAGCATCTTTGTGTATCTTTGGTAGGCCATGCATGATGGGAATTGTAGGTGCTTTGATAGTTAAGTACTCATACAAGTCTTTGTCTATCAATTGACTCTTATAAATATCTAAAAGGGTGTCACTGATGTATCTAATGACATCCTTTGACATATCTAGTGTGGTGACTTGATAAAAAGAATCATTCAACATGACTTGCATAGAGTTATAGTAGTGTGATATGTCCATAACTACAACACGACCACCTTTGTCTGCTGGTCTTATGATAATGGTGTGATCACCCTGTAACTTTTTAAGACTCAGTCTCTCTTTATAAGTGAGGTTATCATTTTTCATAAATCTTCTATTAGAATTCCTCTTATAATATTTATATAGTTCTTCCTCCGTTAAACGTAAGAGTGTCTCCACTAGCGGGTGATGTGTGGGTACATATTCACTTAAATTTTTAAAAACAGGGGCTCTGTCTTGTGATGTTCTAACATTCGAGTCTTTGTATAAAAACTTAAGCATAACATTCCTACAAAATAATTTCAAATCTACTATTGTTTCTGTCAAGATACTGGGACTTTTAGGAATGAAATTCATCCCTTTGCTTAATAACCTTATATCATCCTCTGTTAAAGTTACACTGGATAAATTATAGACTAGCGTTTGTCCTTGTTGTTCCACATCTTTTTCAGGGTTTGGTTCGATAAAGATTCCCCTGAAAACTTCCTCTTCTGCCGACCACGGCTCATAGAGCGTGTTCGTCTTGGACCCTTTTCTAGACAAACTGGTAGAGGAAAAGAAACATGTGAGTCCATGTCTGGGCATAAATCTACCGGATTACTTAAAACTTTTGGTCTGACAACAGGTTCAGCCTCAAATTCTCTACAGACTGGTTTATCTTTAACTATTTGTACTGTAGGGAATAGATTAGCTTCTGTATGCATACTAGGATGTATTATATGAATTACATCCACTGAATCGTTAATATTATTTGTCATTCCATCAAGTTCTGTAACATCTCCATTTAGTGTAGCATTAACAACTTCAGTTCTAGTTACAGTCCCTTCCAATGTACTTGTCTGCTCAATATTAACCTTTTCTCCACTCCCTTTTAACTGTGTCCTATCTATTACAGTATCATTCATATTAATACTATTCACTGGTAATGTACACATCTCATGATGAGCAGCATTCCTGCTTCCTGCATACCCATGTAGTACATGTTGTTGTTTAGCAGTATTACCAAGGGGCACATTATAACTCCTATCACCATTAACAGAATTAGGTTTCACATTATTCACATGATTCGCATTATTAACATTATTGATATTGTCATTAGTATGTCCATATCTGGGCCATGCAAAGACATGGCCCATTTTAAAATCGTTTAAATCTCTAATTATCTTATGTCTCTTCTGCTGTAACAGTTTGCGTTCAAGTGCAAGAACGCCATCCAACAGATTTTCAAAAAGCGGTTGCACAATGTCAACTGCAAACTCATTAAAAATTATACATTGCTTACTGTTAATATTTTCCGTTAAAGTAGCTTCTTCTGGTTGGAAGAAGTCAATAAGCAGTTTCAAGTATTTACGACTTACTTCCAAATTGAGTCTCTGCCATGCTGTTAATAAGTCCGGATAATCGCGACCCTGACTGGGCATGTTGAAGACACAAAGACATACAATCACTATTTACTATCATTCCCAACATAACAGGACTAGTCTATATATCTGATTACTTGCATGAACACAGTGACTACAATGCTGTTAAGATTGATTTATTAGTGCATTTTCTGGAGTTGGTCCTAGAGAACAATTTGTTTATTTTTGATGATAAGATTAATAGACAGCTGGAAGGCGTAGCAATGGGTACACCTTGTGCCAACAGCTACGCCAATATGTTCCTAGCCTATTGGGAGGAACATATTTTATTTTGTGAAGCTGTATTTAGGGAACACGTCGTTTTTTATTGACGTTTTGTAGATGACGTCTTAGTTCTTTGGAAAGGGACTGTTGAACAGCTTAGATTGATGTCAGATAATATGAACAATTTAACTAGCTATCTTAAATTCACTATGAATTACTCATTGGACAGGATAGAATTCCTAGACCTATTCATTGAGAAATTGCCTAATGGCCTCATCAATACTGGAGTATTCAGAAAGGCATGTTATTGTAATTCGCTATTAATGCGATCAAGCATGCAGCCATCCTTCGTGTTTAGAAACATCATGAAGGGCCAGGCAATTAGAGCCTCCAGGTTGAATCCGACAGATAGGGGATTCCTGCTGGAATTGGATGACCTAAAAGAAAGGCTTCTACATAGAGGATATAACATCAATGAAGTCAGTTGTTTTCTAGAAAGAACACATGACTTAAGACATACAGTAGCTACACCATATTTTGGACCTTTAGGTATCCCAGGGAACATGAACAGGGATTTGATTCAACCTCCCACTATTAAGTTCCTAACAACATTCACCTCTGACCATCTTGAAGTCAGAGACATCATCAGTAAATATTGGTCCATATTTCAGGTAGATGATGATTTAAAGAGCATTGTTGGTGACACTCCTAGATTCCAGTATAGAAATAAGAATAATTTAAAGAGGATGCTATGTTATCCAAGACAGGGAATGAAGGATAGGATGATAGGCCACACTGAGCCTTGTGGACATTGTAATTTTTGTTCATTCATAGATACCTGTGTAGATTTCATACATCCAGATTCACAGACAGTCACTAGGACAAATATCATTGCGAATTGCATGACGTGTAATGTAATATATCTTGCTGTATGTCAGACTTGCTCATGTTTTTACGTGGGTAAAACAAACCGTTGACTTAGGGATAGAGTCAGGGAACACGTCTATCATATTAAGAAAGGATCATGACACAATGCCCTAGCTAAACATGTTAGCCTTTTTGGGAATGCACATAAGTTTCTCTTCAGGGTCCTAGAAGTTATATTTCCGAACAAAGAGGTGGTGACATGGGACATACACTGAAAGCAAGGAAAGTGATTGGATTGTCCTTCTTAGAGCTGATAGTGGATCAGGCCTAAATGAGAGAGCATCAATAAAACCTAGGCTGAGGGGACGTAGAAATATTAATATTAAGTAAATACCATCTTTAGAGTAATATACTCAATATCCCGAATGGATTTTTTCACATATCTACATGTAAGTGTTTGTCAGCATTTCGATATATGTATGGATGTTGTTACATTATTCACATATGTTATATTCATATGCGTATATATTTCTAACACATACATTTAATGTCCATAGATTTAATTTTAAAGAATGTTCTATAAATGAATTCAGAATGTACAATGTGATTTGTGACATTTAAGAGTGTAGATACATTTTTATATATATATATTTTTTATATAGTAGTTAAGAATCATTTGAAATATATACCATGTTGATTAACTGTATTCTGTAGTTTCTGTAGTTTCAACATTTCCCTTTTAAATATTTTTTGTTTTTTATTCTAGTAATTGTTTTATCTTAGTAATTGTTTAATTGATATGCCTATATATGATGGGGATTTTTAATTAAATTTTGTTAAGAGATCTGAGGAAGCTATACACAGCGAAAGCGCTTATCTCATGGAATAAAATTTTCATCCTGGTTATAACATATATACTTCGTGATTTTTGAGTGAACCCATTGAGAACTGAGAATTTTGGATTATTGGATTATTTGTTGCAGTTTTGGCAAGCTTTTCAACATATCTGCTTCGCTCCTACCTGTTCTTTTGCTGATTATTCTATTTACACAACTTGGCAGGGAGCGTTTACTTGTTTGGTAGTGTTACACTTCTACCTGATTGAAATGACAACAGCTAAAAATAAACTGAAATATGGGCCAGATTCAATACAGCCTACACTAAGTATGCATGATATGTGAGAAGAAAAAAATATGTGATCCACTGTGGATAAACATCCTCCAAACTCCATGACAGTAACCTCACAAAGCAGCACAAGCAATGTGAAAGATGATACACTGCAATGCAAGCAATTAATAAAATTGTAATATAAGTTTAATAAAGGTTTAAATAAAGGTCAGTGCTTTCACACCTCAACAATGGTGCTTCATCAGACCATAAAATAACATAAAATGGATCCATTTAAACAAGAGACCTAAAACAAGCTGATAGATACAATTGGAAGCAACACTACAAGATCAACCAGTCAGATGTTCAGAAAACAGCGGTGTGCCTATCACCTGATAAATTCATAAAACACTGAATGAATGGAAACAACCAAGATACACTATAAAAGAAAGTATCATAATGTTAACACAACAATCATTTAATATATCACATAATGCATTAAAACACTATAAATTAATAAAAATAAAATAAAACAATGATAAAACATTACGAAATGCAATTCAATGCAAAGAACATGCTTTCAATTAGGGTGTTAACAGAGTGTTCCAATTAAGGCTGGGTGATCTATTGGCCTGCAACTTGACTATCATCTGACCTCATGTTATTCAGTAACATTTCTGAAATCTCCTAGACATAAACTCTCAATCAAACATTCCATAGCCATAAATTTAAAAGAATGGTCACTGCCAAATTCTAAAACTTGCTTTGCAATAGCACTCTTATTATCACCTCTACAAATAGCTGACAAATGCTCTCTAATTCGTTCTTTCAAAGAGCGATTGTCTTTCCAACATAGAAAGTGCAGCATAAACAACACTGCACTAAATAAACAACATTCTTAGTAACACAATCAGCTTTAACTGAGAACCTAAACACTATCTTGGTTAATGGATAAATAAAGGAATCAGATGCAAGAATCAAACTGCAAAAGCCACACCTTATGCAGGGTAAGGTGCCTCCATTCTCATCTATAGAATCACACCTATAAGTAATAAAATATATCAACCTCTTTAACAATTTCTTATTTCTAAATTTAAAGCCTGGATTATCACCAACAAAAGCTTTCATCTGTTCACTGGACAATAAAATCAATCCATTTTTCTTAATAACCTGGCATACCTTACTAATGCCACTAGAATATTGCACTGTTGCAGGGATCATGGTACCCACCTGTGCATAATCACATGGTGGCTGACACATTTCTTCAGGCATAGAAAAATAAGGTTTAGCCCTACTACACTGCAATTGTCTAGTGTCCCAATACATTTGTTCACCTTCTCTGGTACTATATCCACGATCTAAAAATTCAACTTTCAGCATATCCAAATTCATGGTAAACCTCTGATTATCATTATTCAGTCTAGAAATACACATCCCTTGTCCCTTAAGAATATTCCTAAAAATATGGGGAGGGTGCATACTGTCTCTACTAAGTAAATTATTCCTCCTGTATTCCTTTCTGTGTAGACCAGTGCTAAAAGTACCATCAGATCTTTTAAGTATTTTCACATCTAAGAATTCTATATCCATATCAGAAAACATTTAAGAGAACTTTAAAAAGTCTATAGTCTGATGTAGAAATTGTACAAATTTGTGCAATAAATTTGGAGTGCCTACCCAAATGAGAAATATGTCATCCACAAACCTTCAGTAGTAATTAACATGACTTGTATAGATATTATTACTCAGATCCATGGACTCCTCCCATTCAGCCAAAACAATTTTGGCATAGCTATGGGTGCAGGGACTGCCCATGGCTATGCCCAACTGCTGAAGACAGTACTCATCATCAAAAAGAAAAACATTATTTTCCAAAATCAGTTCTAAAAGCATACATATAAGGTTTATCTTAACATTATCATACAGGTTTTTGGCCTTTAAGTATGACCTAACAGCATCTATCCCTTTCACATGACGGATCACCGTAAACAAAGAATTGACATCTAGAGTTAACTAACAAACAATTTTTTCTCAGGGTGTCATGCATAGAGCTAATATGAACAAATAAGTCCTGTAAGAAATGTTTAGTGTCCCACATCACTGAGAGTGAGTGATTTAGCAGTGGTCTCAGATACTTCTTAACAAAAATTGATAGCATCCCCGTCAGTATTTAAAGCTGCAAGAATATCAGTAGGAAAACTAAAATTAGGAGGAAGAAGGTGTAAGATATGTCTGTGTTGTCTGTTCACTCAGAATGGTATGTTAATTGCCATTAAATCATAATATTTAAATGTTATTCTATCATCATCAACCCCCATTTTCCAGTTTTCTACATAGGTTTGGGGTATTGATTCAACTGCCACCAGATCTCTCAGTTCAGTGCCACTTTCCTACCTTCTTCAGCAGTCATGCATGTCTTCTCTGACACAATCCATCCATTTGCTGGATACCCATGTTTCCTTTTGCCTTCTTCCTCTCTGTACTAATCTTTTTCAGCTGATTGTCTTCTGCTTTTCTGCACATTTGCTTGAACCACCATAATCTGTTCTCTTAGACCTTCTCTGCAATTGGAGCTACTTTGGTTTCTGCTCTGATGTCCTTATTTCTTCATCTGTCCCACAGTATGTATTCTACCACCTGCCTCAAGCAAATCAGGTTTTTGCATCATAAAGTAGTACTTGTTGTGCCACTGTTTTGTATGCCTTCCTTTTTACCTTCTTTGGCATTTTTCTATCATACACTACCCCTAAAACTATCCATCAGTTGGCTGCAGCCCCTCTGATTCTAACTTTAGCATCCTCATTCAGACTTCACTTCTTCTCAACCACCCCTCCCAGAAACTTGAAGCTGTTAACCTGATCCACTATTTTTTCATTCTGTCTCAATTGTCATCTTCTTTTGATTACAGCAGCTTTGTTGATCTGTCCCATACAACCTACTTACTAATGTAATCCATCACCAGCATGAACAGTAATGAAATCAGAGCTGATCCCTGATACAGTTCCACTCCCACTGGGAACCCCAGAGTGAGATATAACACTGTTCCTACCTGAGTTATTGGGTCCTTATATATAACCTGTACTAATTCTACCAATGTTTCTGGGATTTTGTACCATTGCAGGATTGTCCAAATCAGTTTTCTTTGGATTGCAAGTTCAGGAATGCCAAGTTGGACTATTTCCTCATCTCTAGCTTCTTGTCAACTATCTGTCTCACTTGAAACAGCAGTTCAGTTGTGCTGCATCCTGATCTGAATCTGAACTACTTATCTCTTTTCTTACTTTCTACTACCCTGTGCATTCATTTATCAGTCACCCTCTTCATTACTTTCATGCAGTGTGACAGGAATTTGATACCTCTGTACTGTCCATGGTTGGGAATGTTCCCTTTGTTCTTATATAGTGGCACCAGTATATTTATTCACCAGTCATCTAGGATATGTATTTCTTTCCATTCTGTTATGAGTACCTTTAGAAACCATTTCTCCCATCTCATCCATCTTGACCAGATCTGATCTGAGTTTGCTGCTTTCTCTGATTTCATTTCCTTAGTGCTGTTCTTACTTCTTCCAGGGTGAGCTTATCCTCTTCTTTCATCGTAAGGTGTATCGAGGGCAGTACAGCTTCTGTGAGGTTTTCTTTACTCAGAAGCTACTGGAAGTACTCCTTCCATCTGCCTTTGGTATGATACAGACTGGTGAACAGATGTCTGACTATCTTCTTTATCTTTTTTCTCCATTTTGCAATCTGATAGAGTTTCTTTGTACCATCTACTAAGTCACATTCCAGAAACTGGTAATGTGCCTCTGATGCCTTCCTATTTGCTCTTGCAAGTCGTCTCTTAGTGCCTTTATTACCCAACCAGTATTCCTTTTTAGCCTGGTCCATCTTTTCTATCTCTCACTTTTTCCTGTATTCCTTCATTCTTTCTTTTGACTTCTCAATTCCACAATTTCACCACCAGCTTTTCTTCTTCCATACCTCATAGCATATTTATTAGGGATTGTAGTGAATGACAATCTTACATATGACCTCACCAACTTCCAGGTCTTCAGCCTAGTTTCTGTTTACCTTAGAACCTTCTCTTACCACTGTTTACAGCAGTTTTTGGCAATTAGTGGTTTATTCTGTGGGCTGACTGTTTCATAACTAAGAATGGCTTTTCAATCACTAATTCTACCCCACTTCCCTTTACATACAAGAAGGAAGTCTACCTGAGTTGCATGTTGGCCACTCTTGTATGTGATCTTGTTTTTGTCTCTCTTCCTAAACCTTTGTTGGCTACTATCATGCCATTTTGCCAGACCAAAGTCTAGCATGGCCTCTCCTTCATTATTCCTGTCACCCCACCCACATGCAGTCCATATATCTTGTTCTGTCTGTCCTGATGTGTATATTCAGGTTAGCCATTATAACAACATGTTGTCCAGCTTTGTCTAGTACAATTTCCATGCCATTTCTAGTCTATTTTCATCCTGAGTAATAAATAGACTCTGGATCTCAGTCTCAGTGGCTTTGCTGTACTGCTCTTCTGTCTTTTCTCTTGTATACAGAGGATTTTCCAGCCTTCTCCATACCATCATGTCATCCACTTCCAAGTTTCATCCTGTTAATGAACCTACACTGAGTTTAGCAATTCTTAGTTCATGTTTGGTAGGTTGATTGGTTTTACTCCCAGCTTTCATTGAAGAGAGCTATTGAAAGGTAACCCAAGCTGGGCAACTGGACACCAGCCAGCTAGTAGCTTATTGGGCTTTGTGGCAGGTACACATCAGCCAATAGGGGCACATACATGCCTAACACCATTAGCATGGGTCCCTATTATGGGTCAGAGTAGATTGGGTCCTCAACTCACTTATGGGAAAATAGCCATTTCCATTTTTGGTGACATTAGTCAACATGACTGGATCACCTAGAGCTAATGTTTACACTATTCATTGGTTAGCTCTGACATGGTGTGCAGTTTGTAACCCATGATCTCTGGTCTAGATAATAGTGTGCACCATAGTTGAAACATAAATGTTGGTATATACAACTCTTGCCTGATAGGGAACATCTACAGTGCATGCTGCTGCCCGCAACTTCATTTTTGGGTGAGTTTTAAGGAGGTCAGAGGAACCTAAAAGAGAATGTGTATGGGAGTAGGCCTGCCCCTGAGGCTAGTCCAGAGGTACTCTCAGGGAGAAGTGCTGGAAGTGGTAATTTTGATTCTCACTGTTGCCAAGCTTGACAGCTCTGTGCCCAGGTTGTTGCCACCCTCACCCCATTCATGGTGTCCCCAACCTTTTGTGTCCATCACTGTACCTGTCTCTTGTCTTGTATGTCAGCAAGTGCTTCCTCATCTACCCAACGTACCTGATCCAGACATACCTATGCCCCTTCCCCAACATTCCTCTTTCTCTCAAATAAAAAATAAATGGGGACCTGTCTGACAAAAAAAAATCGTCCCATACATAGCTCTCCATTTCTCACATGTGTCTTCTTGACACACTTGATTCAGTCCAGTTGGCTATGCAACATGATTGCATTGTGGTCACCCCTTTCTCTGGAGGTGACAGTCCAAATTCAGTTAATATTCTGCACACATTTTCAGTTCACACTGTTAAAAAAATGGATAGCTATGGTTCTTTCCTACCTTCCTCCTGCACAATCCTGTCCTGCTTTGCCTTTGTTCTTCCCCCTGCTTGCTCCCCATTTCATCATTTTCCTATTTACCCCATTTTTCGCCACTTTAATCTGGTTAAAAAATAGAATCACACACAACACACATAAGTTGCTGCAAAATCAATGGATCCCTTCAATTTTGGGGCTCCATGTATGTGCAGAGGTGTGCATTGCCCACCAATGTGCAAAACTGTGAGCAGAGGCAAAATGATGCAGTTACCTCTGCTCAGTGCCACTTAACCCCTCTGCACTATGCCAACACACAGCTGTACATGTAATATAAAGAATTCATGTTATTGAATTATCAATGTTTAAATAAAAGTATTTGGTAGACCTTGATTTGAACCCAGTACCATCTCGGCCCAAAACAGAATGTATCTGTATCTGTGCCACAGAGTCGTTTAAGCAGCAGGTGTGCTGCATAGTTCCAGTACTGTCAGACTTTAGCACTGCAGCTCATATTTGTGCATTGATTTGCTATGCACAAATGTATATTTCACGTGTGTCTATACCTTGCCAACAATTGTACAAACCCACAGCTCGCCACGCTATGGAAAAGTAAATATTATTATGTGTTACTGCTGTTTACTGTCCATTTCCTGTCTATGACATGACATTACATTTGGAAACATTACAAACTGAAGGCCATATCTAACAATATGTCACATATTTACAATACAACCATGTGATGCCTCTCCCCCAGCACAGCAACCCTGGTGTCTCAATACTTTTTCCACACATATATCACCTAAACTACAGAAAGTAATATCAAATGTTGTGTGATATGCAAGGCACATCAGTCTGGTAACATGCAGAACTATAACTATTGACCCATAAGCCTAAAAAGCCTTATCTGCAAGGCTAGGGAAAGAATCAGCATGGACCTTACCCACAGGGACATAGGAGGAGGTTACTAGGCTAATGGCCCTAGGCTCTTACAAACCTAGCCAAGTCCAACCCTTTTCCCAAGAGTGTTCATTTAAAACTGACACTAAAATCATCACCTATTGCCCCTGTCCAAGAGGGACCTAGGTAAAATCCCCAGGGTGAATTTCTGATTACACATCCAATCATCCTAAGGGTGCTGAAATAGGCTCAACGACGGGCTCTGTTTAACATGAATTGAAAGCTTCTTCCAAAGGTGAGGCAACCTCTGTGAGTCAAATCTGTCCCTTCATGAGGTTCTGTTGATATTGCATACCAGGTTAAGGTCCTTAGAGTGAGTGACACGTTTGCCATTTGACTTGCGAATGTGCAGCATTCACATTAAAGCAGCATCAGAGATTGCCTTATATGCAAGGCACAGGTCGCCTCAGAGTAGTCTATACAACACAGAGTAAAGTGACAGTGATTTCAGTCTGTCCATATACGGCAAATGCTGGAGATCCTAAATTTTCTTTATAAGGAGCTTTTCTGGTCTCTCAAATTGCTACATGTGCTTCGAAAGGTACATTCCAAAGGGAGCGTTGTACTGTATTACTGGAATGATGAGGGAAGAAACCGGTGGGTTATAACCTCTTTTTTTTCTTGAGGCAATGTCCTTACTCATGAGATGAACAATATAAAATGCCCTTCTTACCACTGTGAAGACATGGTGATCAAAGGTAAAGTTGCTGTCAACCTGTGTGCCCAGGTCTAACTCCACTGAATGGGTACTTAGGGTATTGCTATTGATGTGGTAGTTTGCAGGAACATCACTCCGATGAAGGGGATTATAATGCATTTTTTTTGCATTTAGCTTAAGACCATGACTTTGACACCAGTCATTAGTCTAAGTCTCTCTTGCAGGATGTTGATATTGTTAGGGGACTCAATGACTGCTCCAAGTTTTCATTCATCTGCAGACTTTGTCAGCCACAGACCTTTAGTCTTTGCCTGGACTTCAGAGAAGTAGATTCCAAACAGTAGTTGTCCCAGAACTGATCTATGTGGAACACCACTGGTTATAGGTCTGTTAGAGCTGGTAGTATCCCCTATTTTGACTGCATTAGTTCTATCACTGAGCCAGTTTGCAGCCCACCTGACAATATATGGGTTGATACACAACTGAGTGAGTTTATCAATGATGCCTATGTGGGGGATTGTGTCAAATGCCTTGGCTAAGTCAAGGTAGGCCATATGCACATATTTACACTTGTCTAGGGCTTTGGTGACTGTCTCAAAGAAGTCCACCAAGTGTAACAGGCATGATCTCCACTTACAAACCCAAACTGGGTGGGATCAAGAGTTTGGAGATTTCCTATATCTTTGTTGATAAGGTCCATGATGATTCGCTCCATGGCCTTACCGATAAGGATGGTCAAGCTAATCAGTCTATAGTTCCTGGGGTCTGTGGATGCACCTCCTTTGTGTAGAGGGATGACAGGAGCTGTTTTCTGTTTCTCTGGGATGAAGCCAGAACTTAAGCTGTGATTAAAAGAGTACCCAGTGGTATTGCTAATTCCTGTTTTAACCCATGTAGAGAATAGCCTGGGATGTTATCTGTTCCCATAGAGGCTGCGTTTTTGCCCTTGGATAGGGGATTTAAGACCTTCTCTTTTGAGATACTAGGTGGTGGACAGGTGATGGGGATGCTTTGGGGTATGTGTGGCAGGGACATGGGGGTGAAGTTTTCACTGAATCTGTCAGCGTGCTGGTTTGCTACATCCACAGGTTCTGTAAATATGTGCCATTAACTACAAGTTCAGCGCAAATCTGGGACTTTCCTTTCAGGTTACAGATGTAACTAAAGAATGCCTTATGGTTGCCCTTAGTTGTGGAAGTTAATTTGGATTTATAGCTAGCACTGGAGGACTTCACAAGGAGTCTTATTTGCTTTTTTAAGTTGAGGAGGGAGTGCTTCCAGTTTTGAGTTTGTTTCTTCCTGCACATAGACAGCAATTGCTTTCTCTTATTGTATAGCCTGTTAATGGCAGATGTCCTCCAGGCAGGTTTGTACTTTCTTTAAGATCTTACTTTGGTCCTGTCAGGTACAGCAGAGTCAATACAATTGTACAAATGTTTGTATAAAACATTGGTGTATAATCCAATATAGGTGTCCATTCCATCTGTGGGGGGAGGGGCTACAAAGCTATTATGTCATCTTGTAAGAGGTTGTAATTGGCCTTGGAGAAGTGTTTTAGTCTACTTGCTGCTAAAGGGAAGGGGTCTGGTCTTATAATTACTTCTAACGAGACTGATTTGTGGTCAGATCTCACCAGGAGGGCAGAACACGGGGGGGGGGTCAGTGGTCCCCCATGTTGGTAAGCACCAGATCTAGGATATTTTAGCCCATTGTTGGGGTATCAACCAGCTGATCCAGAGCATTGGAGTTAATGAAATCCAGGAGCCGTTAGGCAAGTGAATTAGAACATGTATAATTTACCCAGTCAATGGACGAGTAATTAAAGTCACCCAAAAACAAGGTGCTGGGTTGTATCTTGATTGTCTCAAGTAGATCCAAGTAGGCTGAGTGGGTGTCCTGTTTCATGGAGGGGGTCCTACAGCTGGCAATAACGTGAAGAGGGGTTCTTACCAACAGTCAATTGCACCTGAAGTAATTCCAGGGAATTGTGCTGTATAATCAGTCTATATGTGTATTTATCACTAATGAATAATAAATAATACACCATCTCCTTTAGCTCTCGCATCATCAGTTTGTGGTCTGAACATGGCGAAGCAAATGTAACCCAGGATGGCTGGGGAAGCCTCAGCAACCTTAAACCAGGTCTGTGTGACTGCACAAATGTCAGCATCTTCCAAGGTAAGGACTGATTCTAGTTAGTGCAGTTTCAGGTTTAGACTCCTAGCATTTAGCAACATGACCTTGAGGTTGCTTTTAGAGGGTATTTTTATATCAGGAATTTTGTTGTTGTGAGGTTGCCTAAAGAAGGTACTAGGGAGGTGGCAAGAGCCTTAGCTAATAGCCAAAATCCGAGGGATGACAGATGTAGACCATCACTGGAAAAACGTCAATGTCTGTTGACCATATCACCTCAGGCTGACAGATACTGGATCCTCTTAGAATAACACCTGAAATTTAGCCAATTGTTGAAGTCAATTATTTTTTTGTCTGTAATATGGCATAATCCTAGATTTTTTATTTATTTATTTATTTTATTTTACATTTGTTTACTGAGATAGTCTGACTGGATACATGTCCATTTTCAGTGGAGGCCTAGGGAGAAAAACTCCAAGTCACAGATACAAGAATAAATATTCTGTTGACTGAGACAGGGTAGAAGTTTTCTTCACATCAGATAAATCATAAGAGATTAAGAGTTTTTTATGCATTGCAGCACCAGAGAAAACAGTACATACTTAAGCAGCACTACAGTGTATCCAGCATGCATTATTGCAGTTTTCTACAAAGTTAAAATTAAATAGCATCCTACAGGTATTGGCATAAATACGTATTAGTTAAGTGAAAACTGGCTGGGTATCTATGTAGATTAATCTGGATTGGTGCAGTAGCAGAGCCAGTGACTTTTAAAGTATTGTTTAAGGCCTGTTTTAAAGAGATTGAGATAGGGTTCAAGTGTAAGGTTGGCTGGGAGTAAATTCCAGGCTTTGCCAACAAAGTTGGTAAATAGTGAGTCTCCAGCCCAATTTCTAGCTCTTAGTGTTTGAACTATTAGTTTGTTAGATGAGCATAATGGCCTCAGGTTACAGTAGAGTTGTATAATGTTTCTAAGAGCAGGAGTAGTTTCCGGGTGTGTGAGAATTTTGTGAACAACTATGAGCTGGTTAAACTGAAGTAGGTTAGGGAATTCTAACCACCCTAGAAGCTCAAGGTTTTAACAATGATGGGTCCTATACCTAGAGTTAGTAGCAACTCTGGCTATATGTTTGTAGCTGCAGATGAATTTATTAATTTCAGTCTTGTTCAAGTTAGAGAGTATGGGAGAAGCATATAGCAGGCTAGAAAGTAGGTGCGAGCGGGCTATAGTGGTATGGGCTAATGGCGTTAGAAAAAGTTTATTTCTGTTTAGTGAGCCAAGCTTTTGGTTAACAGTTTTAATGGTTTTGTTTACATGCAAGTCAAATTTGAGATTATTGTCAACTATAACACCTAAGAGCTTAGTGCTGGCATCTGGGAAAATATAGGTAACATTATTGGATGATATGGAGAAAGAAAGAGGGGTGGATCGACTGGTAGGGGTGAAGAGTAGAAGTTTAGTTTTGTTAGGGTTTAGGATCAAGCATTTATTAGCTAACTGGGTTTCAATAGTATTAAATGTACTCTGAGTAAGGTTTTGCAGGTCTGATGGGGAGGAGGCTGTACAGATAAGAGTGGAGTGATCTGCATATTGGATGCAGGTGGCTTCTGGGATGGCTGTGTGAAGGTTATTAATGAAGATAGAAAAAAGCAGGGGACCTAAAATGGAGCCCTGAGGGACTCCAAGGGTGAGAGGTCACAGTGCAGATACTTTGTTCTGCCATAGAACTGCTTGTTTTCTTCCACTCAGATAGGATGTAAACCATTGAATAGTTTGTCTGTCCAGGGAGATGCCATTTAGAGAGTGGATGAGTAATTGATGGTTAACCATATCAAAGGCCTTTGACAGGTCAAGAAAGAGGGCTGAGGAGAGCAAAATATAATTCCGGTTTAGGTTTATAGCATTGGTAAAGGAAAGGAGTGTGGTTGTGGTACTATGATATGGCCAGAAACCATGTTGGGAATTGGCCAGAAGATTATTCATAGTGAGATAGTGAATGAGTTGCTTATGTATACATCTCTCCATTATTTTGTCTGGAGGTGAGAGAATGGCTATGGGCCTATAGTTGGATAATTTAGTTGAACTACCCCCTTTGTGGAGAGGGATAACATGAGCTATTTTCCATATGGTTGGGATGGAGCATTCTGAGAGGGTCCTGTTGATCAGTATAGAGATGGGATATGCTACAACATCCGCAGCTTTTTGAAGATACTCTGCAGGGAGAAGGTCTGCAGAAAGGGTGGTAGGTTTTAGTTTTTTGAGTAGTGATCAGATAAAAGTGGTAGAGACAGGTTGAAAGTGAAAGAGAGGATTTGAGGTGTCTATGATTAAAGAAGGGAAGGGGTTGGGAATGAGTTGGTTAGCTAGGGTCTGGAAAGTTTCAGCAAAAAAATTATTAAAGGCATAGGCAATGTCCTCGGGTGATTTTTGACTGGAGTTAGAAGGAACTGGTATGGTAGATTGTCCTGGGTGTAGTAGTCGATTTAGTCCTGCCCAGAATTTTTGTGGATTATTTTGGTGTTTTTGTTGAAGGTTGAGATAGTAGTTTTTTTGTCTGTCAGAATGGATGTTTTGGCATCATTTCTGAGTGGGGGGAAATTTAAGTTGATCTTGGGGGGATTTAGTTGCATGCCAGTTTTCCCATACTTTATTTCTCAGTTTGATTTTAGACTTGGTTTCTTTAGAAAGCCATGGTGCACTATTATTTTTAACTCGAATAAAACGCTCGGGAGCATGGAAGTTAAGAATGGTAGTTGTTTAAGGACTGACCAATTATGTGACTTGAGTTCATTTTGGAAAATAATAGGGTTAAAATTCTTATTATTCCTGATAAGTTTATGTGTGGTCGGGTGAGGGTATTCATCTTTATCCTTGATTATGTATGTTAGAGAGTGATCACTGAGATCGTCAGGGAGAGTCCCATATTTGTATATATGGGAGTGATGATTGACAAGTATCCAATCTAAGATACTAGCTCTATTAGTGGGCTTGCTAATCCTGGTAGTGGTATAAATTAATTGCGAGAAACCAAATAGATTAATATGACTAACTGGGGATTCAGATGTGCATGTGTATCAGTCAATATTAAAGTCAGCTAGAACAATGGTTTCTTGAGGGTAGGTGATGGATAGCCAGTGGAGAATGTTTTCTAATGTGTTTATATTATTCCCTGGGGGAATATTGACACAGACAATATAGATGGATTTATTATTATTAATTTGTAGCTTGTTAATGATGATTTCGGCACTGTCAAATAGTGGCAGTTATGCGGTATCTCTATATACACTTAGTATATTTTTATAAAGTACTGCCATCCCGCCCCCCCTTCTTGGCAATACGGTTAGCTCGATGTATGTTATACCCAGTGGGTAGAACTTCATTGTCAGTTATAGTAGGTTTTAGCCAGGTTTCTGTGAGACACATAATATCAGGGGAGTGTACAGCTAAGAGGGCATGCCGGTTATGAATCTTGTTGTTTATAACTCTAATGTTTAGGTGACAGGTTAGGATAGAATCTGTAGACCTGTTAAGGGGTATAGTATTGGTAGGGTAGGTTACTTGAGTTCTATTCTCATTGGGTGAGGATGGGCCAGGGTTAGGATGAATATCCCATCTATTATGAGACTGTAGTAATGCTTGATTATGAGCTTTAAGATTTTATGTAAACACTTTAGATATTGTTTATCCTTGAGATTGGGCTGCTGGGTTTTAACAGGGTGGAACATTAAAGGGGATGTGAGGTTCAATGAGAAGGGGATGTTGTAAAAATATATCCTGCTTGGGGAGTCATGGTCATGGGGAATGGTTTGACCATTTGGATCATGGAGTCCACAGAGGTATTGGCTTTCTTAAACAGTAAGGAGATAAAGACTAAGCAGCAGTATAAGCAAAGAAGATACTATTATTTGATTAGATGCTGGCATGGGGTGAGATCTAAAGCTTTTTGAGCACATTAATTTACTAGGTTCTAACAGGAAATAGTGGTGGGAATAGGGTTTAGAGGGGGGAGTGTCCTTTGATGATGTGCAGTATACTAATTGGAGGAGAAAGATAGGGTGGTGGCTAAAGATAGCTTAAATGTAGCACTAGTGGGGGTGGGTGGAAATAGGGGACAGAGTGGGGCGCTGCGGGAGCCCAAGTGCAGTGAGAGTGAGTGCAGCAGGGCTGCAACAATCTACAGGATTCAACCAGATAAAACAAGCTACAGGACTCAATAAAACAAGCTACAGGAGTGAATCAATATGAATCCTGAAAGTAAGTTACACTAATGAAAAAAGCAAAGTATAGTTCCAGGAAATCTTACTTTAGCTATGATAATTATGTGCAGATGATATTTGTTGTATAACCCATGTATTTATACTGGGGTGTTCTGTTAACTTATCACTATTGTTTGCAGAAGGTTAGGAAGTTGGGGGATGAATGGGAGCACCTCACAGTGCTGCAGACCCAGGGCTAATGTAGACAAGAAACACACTGTGAAAAGCAGATATTAAACTTGGTATTAAATGAGTTTAACAGGTAATGGAGGGGGATGACAGTTAATTTCTTGCTGAATTGCTTGGTCAGTGTCCTTAGAGCACTGATGGCCTTTCAGTTAGTTTTAAACACAGAGCGGGTTGCACCACATTACAGAGCAGCCTGCTGGGTCCAGACGCATGCATGGATAACTGGATGGGAAATAGAAAATACATCCCTGGGATTCCACCCATGCCCCTGCTGGACAGGAGCATCAGGTACTGATTTGTCTATGCATGGGCTAAACTCTTGGCTTGGCTAGGCTTATAAGGGCCTCAGAGCACTGCCAGCCTTTCAGTTAGTTTTAAACATGGAGTGGAGCTGCACCACATTACAGAGCAGCCTGCTGGGTCCAGAAGCATACATGGATGAAGGTAAAATCCTGCTCAACAGTAGAGAAATACCTGCCTGAGACATATAATCAGAGAGCTCAGTCATGTCTCTTCATATAGTCCAGTGAGGTACGCCTCAAGTCGTTCACACCAACATGGACTATAACGAAGTTATAATAGGTTCATGTGTGATGTGGCAGATCCTGATACCTGACAGACAGAAGACCATGACCTTTTCCTTATCCAACCTGGTGAGAGGGACATCTCTGTGTCTTAAAAAGAAGTTGCCTCTGACTAAGATGTTTGGTTTGTGTTATGCCTTACAGGATTGCCTGATGAGACACAGATGTCATGTGTACTATGTTTTGCAGGGGATGTATTATGTGAAGCTTGCTTGTATTTGGGAGGACTCTAGGTTCTTAATATAAAACAGTTAAGAAACTTCTCTGTGTGGAAGATTTTCAATTCATATATATCTAATTAATCACTATATATTAATAAGATCAGATACTGGCAGTAGAAGTAGCAAACTTAAACTCTTCCTAAGTTAAAAAAATAATAACAAAATATATTTTGAAACATTATACAGAATTACTAAGCATTACTAAGTAGTCCAAGCAGGGTAGATAGTCTTTTCCAGTCAAAAATCCTTTATTAAGCACACAGACAAGCAATCTAAGTCAAACAAAAATAACAGAATAAACTTTCTAACTATATACATACATATATATATATATATATATATATATATATATATATATATATACACACACACACACACACACACACACACACACACACACACACACACACACACACACACACACACATATATATACTTTTTATCAGGTATGGGAGTGGTTCATTGTGGTATAAAACACAGTCCCCAGATTTACTATTCTTCCATGCAGGACTAGCTTAATCCTGCATAGAAGCGGCCGTTGAGGAGCAGGACAGCAGCATGCCATGCATATTAATGAAGGTGCGCTGCCTGAGCTCCAAATTTTACACGGAGCATGTAAGAGTGCAGGGGGTATGTAAGGGTGCAGGGGCATGTCTGAGAGCAGAGCTCACAGAATATACACGCCCCCACAATGAAGAACTGCAGAAAAGCCAAAGGAATGAGTGAGACCACTCATAGGTGTCCGCTTATCCCCAGCAACATTCTCCCACATGTACAACAGTAATTGTAAATACAAATCAAATAAACAAACCTTTTTTTTTATTAAGAATCCGATTATAGCTAACCATAGGTGTGCAGTTGTGTCCATCATTTAGCTATGGTTAATGCAGCTTAATAGGCTGAAGAGGATAACAAGGAAGATATATGCAAATGAAGCAGTATAGCAATAGTGTAGTGGGCAGAGCATGCGCCTTATGAGCAGGCATTCCTGGTTTGAGTTGCACTACAGCACATTCCATTTTCCATGGCAAATCACATTATGACCAATATTTTAGTTGCATAACCCACTAAATAACATATATTTGTGAACTGGAGTACTGCATTAAATGCACATGTGAGGTGCAGGTGTCAGTGTCATAATGTTGCAAAGTCCCCAGATAAGCACATGTGCCCCATACAGTTTATTTACACAGGAATCATGGAAACAAATGGAAGGTAAAATGTGTAATGAATGACAACTCCATACAGCTTCCAAATCCACCACCTTCCCAAGAACGATTAGATATTACTGTCTAAATCAGTGCAATTGTAAGCGAGAGTAAGCACTAGTAAGCAAGTGTAAGCACCAATAAGCAAGAGTACACATATTTAAGCACTTGTAAGATAGTTTAAGTACGTTTGCATGGGGGTAAGCAATGCGCACACAGGTTAAGCAATTTTGAAGCTAACTCTCTGTAAGCCTATTTAACTGGAGGTTAGCATTGCTTACCCTCGTGCAAACCCACACAAACCCACTTACAACTGCTCAAAAGTGCCTTAATCACTCTGTATCCAATGGCCCTTGTTCTGTCCAGCAACAAAATAAACAGCCTTGCAGCACTTGAACCCAGGACCCTATACACTATAGTCACAGTAGTTAACTACCAAGCCATCACAGCAGTACAGAAGAATGAGGTATCACCAAACAAGTCCTCACTAAAGTAAAATCAAACTGAACCTAGAAAGGTATCAGCATACAGTCATATGTTCAATAACCCACTACATAACATAAATATGTGAACTGGAGTACAGCAGTAAGCCCAGATGTGAGGTGTAATTGTAATAGAGTGTTGAAGTCCCCAGTAAAACACAAGGACACCATACAGTGTATGTACACATGAATCATGGATACCAGGCATATATATAAGATGTAATGAATAAGAAATCAATGCAAAAAAGAAAATATAATGCAAAGTCTAATGTAAACAATGCTACGCATTGCACAGACCAGCTTAGGATGTGTAAGCAATGTGTAGGCCAGCTAACTCAATGTGCCCAGTGTTATACTCCTTTAAACAATGCCAACCTTAGGTAAGCAGGTTTACCCATAGCCTAGCCTTTTCAAATCCAGCCAATCATGGAAAAGTGAGGGGAATTAGCCCTACTTAAACCCAACAAGTGTGAATACATCTCATAACTGGTTGTAGCTTCCCCTTGCAGGCACTATGGCAGAAAGGGGAGAAGATGTGCACTTCTGGGTGCAGCGCTGGTGCATCCAGGAGTCCTGAGTCATGGCAGGACTCCTTGTCAAAGACCATGAGCAGAGACTGCTGCAGGGCCAGTACCAGGGTTCCCAATACAAGGCAGAAGCCTGGGACAGTCTCTCCCGTGACCTCACTAGTGCCACTGGCATACCCCAAACTGGTTAGCAGGTCAGGCATCACTATGCCGACCTGAAGTGGCATTAGGGGGACCTCTTGGAGCAGTGGACTGGCAGGGGCTGTGTCAGCTGTGTGTATCACTCCACTATGTGTGTAATAATTGCCAGCTCATGTATATCATGGATAGGTATGGCTAAATATTCCTCTTATGTCCTCCACAGCTGCAAGTGAGTAGGCTGTCAACCAGAAGGCCCATGGAAGTCACCTGGAGAGGTTGCAATGTGAGGCAGGTCAGTAATACTCTTGCATGTACTGTCATAGGAAATAAATCTACAAGTATTAGTAAATTAATTGCCTGTATAAAACCTTTATTGTTTAAGACAAGTACTGCATATACTAGAGAATATGGCAGGAAGAGTCTCAAATAGTTTGTATGTAAATAAAAGCATATAATAGCCTGACAATAAAAGTCTAAGTGCTGGACTGCATGTATATACTCTGGTATCATATGGTAATGTAGATTTGCAATCATGTAATAGTACTGATGTATTAAGCATTGTTACCCACACTGTGCAGCATAAATAGAATGTGTAAGAATGCCTGTATATAACTGGTGTAATCCTCAGAGGCCAATTAGTACAACTGAGAGACACATAGACAGAAAACCGTGAAAAGGCAGACAACAAAATCAGAATAGCACATGCAACTGAGAAGTGAACTGCTATATTTGTAGCACACACAGCCATGATTTGAATCCTGGCAGTGGTAGTAGCCTGCATACAGAATCATACCCCACAACTGTACAGATATGTCCAGAATGTCCAGTAAAATGGCCCATATCTGCTGCCTGTCAACCTATCCCCCTGGGAAATCAGTGGGATGATCCCAGACGTACAGGCAGCAAACAGGAAATACAACTGATTGACACACATCTGTGAGACCAAAGCTGGCACACTGCAACTCCCCAAAGCCTTATGAGGCTAAGAAGCCATGTATGTCCCATTTACACCCCCCATATTGTCAAGCTGTGGTCAGAGTGTGTACAGTAACAGAGTCAGATGTATGTGCATAATAGTAATGTGGAATCTGGTACTGTGTGTGGCAACCTTCAGGTAATGCTAACAGACATTTCTCCCACAGGTCTGTCAAATACCAACACTGTGCTCAGAAATACAAGAATGATACCCTGTACTGGTACTGTTTACTTTGGAATTGTATGGCATTGTGACTGATGCAGTTGCTCTGAATAATAAGGTATTACTCATCACTGTGACCCACACTGCCCTACAAAATATAACTGTCTAGAAAATCTTGTATAAGAGTGTCGTAATACAAGGTCAGAATGCAAAACTACAGGAGACTTATAAGACAGAAAGCAGATAGGAGATATACAGCAATATATATATATATATATATATATATATATATATATATAATGACCAAGCGCCGACCGACAGACAACAAAATAACCCAGAGCAGAAAACCGACAACAACACACAAACCCGACAACGACACCATAACACCCCAAACACCGACACACTACACAGTAAACACACAGGTACACTGCAACACATATCCTAACCCAAAAGGTCCGACACTACGCACACTCTCCACTACCCACACTAACCTTAACTTCCTTACCCACCCCCCAACCCCCGACTCCACTCACCGTCTCACCTCTGCACCTAACCTAACTCCCTAACTCACACCTGAACCCCAAGAACGGCTCACACACTCACCGCACACCTCCCCTAACCCACCCTAACCCTCACAAACTCCGACACTACCCCACACTCACTGGCTACACCACACACCTACTCACTCCACACACACCCTAACCCTACATCCACACTGTCACTCCTAATTTACCGCTCCCTCTCCCTACTCCTAACACAATCGCGATTTCCCTTACCAGGTTCTTTCTTCGCAGCCAGGTCGGGCCGGCCTCCGCTTGGTGCATGGGTGTCGGTTATCAACCGGTCGGTCGGTCGTTTCGTGTCGGTCACCGTCGACCCATATATATATATATATATATATAGCACACACAACTCTGATGGACAGTGTTTAGGTTGTATCAGACACAGCCATGGTCTGAATCCTGGGAGTGGAAGTAGGCTGCATACAGAACCATACCAAACAACTGTACAGATAAGACCAGAATGTCCAGTATATGGGCCCATATCTGCTGCCTGTCCCCCTGGGAAGTCTGTGGGTTATCCTAGATGTCTAGGCAGCAAACAGGGAACACAACTGATTGTCACACATCTATGAGAACAAACCTGTCACTCTAGCAACTCCCGAAACTGTTATGAGAGTAATAAGCCAAGTATGTCCTATCTACACCCCCATGTTGTCAAGCTGTGACCAGAGTGGTACACTAACAGAGTGAGATGTATGTGCATAATACTAATGTGTAATCTGGTACTTTGGCAACATTCAGGTAGTGCTAACAAACATTGCTCCCACAGGTACATCGGATATGAACGCTGTGCCAATAAAAAAAATGCTTGATACACTGTACTGGTACTGTTTACTCTGGTATTGTATGGGATTGTGAGTGTTGCCATTGCTCTGAATAATAAGGTATCACTGATCACTGTCACCCACACTGTGCTACATAATATAACTGTGTAGGAATGCCTGTATAAGAGTGTGGTAAGTTACTAAAGGTTGAAGAGGGCAATAGTCTAGATATGTCCCAGGTCACCTGCATGTGATCAAGACATAGACAGAGTCTGTGCAGAAAGAGATGGACAGCTATGTGCACAACATCAATCTGGAATCTTTGAGTATGTGTAGAAACAGTTAGTGTTAACAAACATTTCCTCCACAGGTATACTAGGTAAGAGGTGTATACTGCAGGTAAAACCAGTTCATGTATAATGATGACGACAGCCATATCACTGTCCAAACTAAGGCTATAGGGTACTGTAGTAATACTTGTAAGGTACAGATAACAGAACTGACTAGGAAAGTAATGTGGACTACAGGAATGTACTAGTTGTTAATTGACATCTCCCCCCCATCATATCTCCAACAATAAACTACATACCCACCTCAACTGGTATGTAACGCCTTCACTATTCTGATTATGTCCTCTTGGTTGATAATTATTAAATATGTTTCCATGCATGTGCTATATTGAAATATTCCAAATTGGTGGCGTGGTGCCATCAATGTGCTTGCATGCTGTTGTTATTACCACTGTGGTCCCATATATGCATGTGTTCCGTTTGCTATACAACTGTTCCGTGTCTGGTGTCTGCGTTAATGGGAATATCTATGCATGCTGTTATACCTATCCCTGGAATGTGTTGACTATTACTAACCCACATATGACGATAAAATGTAAACACTATAGCATGTTTGGGAAGGCCGGTCCCAGCAGGCCCACCTGTCCCACCTCAGCTGGCCGTGGCACCAGGCACCAGCACATCTGGGGCCCAACATGGGACCTCCTCGTCCGTTGGTCCTGCACCACCTTCGGGTGGGACTGCCTCAGGGGATAGGGCTCATTCCTCCCCTGAGAGCAGGCATGGACAGGAACCTGTCACCCATTGCCAAGTCCAGGTCATGGTGCATAGCAAGCTCCACAGGGAGGTCAGAGATCTTCTACACCAGTTTGAGGGCTGTGTGTCGCAACTAGAGGGTCGGCCTGGCTCTGCGATTCAGCCCCAGCACAGCCACCTTCGGGGCTGTGAAGGTGCAGTGGTGACTGCCCATGGGGTGGGATCCCAGTCCCACTGTTTACACTAGGGGGTCATGGGCTTCTGATGTCCCAACACCCCTCCCCATCAAGATGTCCACCCCCATGTGTCAAATACCACCCCTGTATGTGTCTTGTTTGTCTTGTCTGTTAACCTACCCAACCTACTTCCCTAAAAATATACCTACTATCCCTCCCCAACATCACACTCTCTCCTGAAAAAAAAAGGCAATCTGTTCCCAAAAAAAATCTCACCCCATACATAGCTGTCCATTTTGCACACTTGACCACTGGACACATGTAGTCTGGTCTAATTAGCATCACAACATATTGTTGTTCTCACCCCTCTCTCAGGGGTTTGAGTGAAAAAATCTACCTCCAAAGTCAGTGTATATGCACAGCTGTTGCTGTAGAAGAAATGGGCAGCTGTGGACCTTCCCTACACCCTTCCTGCACATCCCTAGCTATTTTCCATACTATCTTTCCCTCTTTGTGCCCCTTTTTCACCACTTTCCTATCAACCCTTTTTTTCTTTTCTTTTAAAGAAATTACTGTGGGGGTAAGCGGGAGTAAGCACTTTTAAGCAGCAGTAAGTGGGTTTAAGCCTTTTTGCATGGGGGTAAGAAATGCCTACACAGCTTAAGCAATTGAAAAGCTAATTGACTATAAGAATCTGTAACCGGAAGTTAGCAGTGCTTACCTCCACACAAACCCACACAAACCCACTTGCAACTGATCAAAAGTGCCTTAATCACTCTGTAATCAACAGCCCTTGTTCTACCCAGCAACAAAATAAGCAGCCTCTGCAAGTCTTCAACCCAGGACCCTGCATACCATAGCAAAAGTGATTTACCACTAAGCCATGTCAGATATACATAACAGTGATGTTTTCACAAACATATCATCCAGCCCATCATTCAACAGTACAGAGAATGTATTTCAACATGTAGCTGTACGTGTGTGTATATGGGATGGCCATGTTGGTGCAGTGGTTAGCATTGTCACCTCACAGCAAGAGGTTCTCTGGTTCGATTCTTGGCTGGGGTGCCATCTGTGCAGAGTCTGCATGTCCTCCCTGTGGTCGCGTGGGTTTCCTCCGGGTGCTCCGGTTTCATCCCACATCCCAAAGACATGCTGCATGTGGCTTGGACACTCTAAATTGGCCGTAGGTGTGAGTTTGTGTGTGTGTGTGTGTGTGTGTGTGTGTGTGTGTGTGTGTGTGTGTGTGTGTGCCTTCTATGGAAGGTTGGGTGCCGAGCTGGCAACTCGACACTGTAAAAAACTCCACTGCCAATCATGAGCAGACAGGTGATCTACTGTGGCGACCCCTAACCGGGAAAAGCTGAAAGAAGAAGAAGATATACATGTGTGTATATATTAATATCTAAATAGATATAACATATATATATATATATATATATATATATATATATATATATATATATATAGTTCCCCTTCAGAATCTCAAATTGCCGAAAGCTCAAAATTCATAAGCTCGAGCCCAGAATCTTGAGTTTTCAGTAGCTCAAAATTCTAAAGCGTAGGGAAAAGACATTGCAAACATGTCTTTACAATGTTTTTGCAGGGGGGCAAGCCTCCCTGTGCCCCCCCCCCCCAGTTAAATGTACCATCTCTGAGATCGCACTACAATGGGGATGAGAGAAATCTCTCGTTCTGCACTGTATGCAGAAGTGCACAACGGGAGAATTTCCATTCCTCCACTACAGTGCGGTCACGGAGCTGATATATTTAAGCAGGGAGAGTGCAGTGGGACTTGGCCCCCTGCATACTTGTAAGTAAACTTGCTTTTTTTTTTTTGGTTCTCTTCCCTTCACAATTTCGAGTTACTGAAAACTCGAGATTCTGGGCTCGAGCTTATGAATTTTGAGCTTTTAGTAACTTGATCTTGTGAAGGGGACTATATATATATATATATATATATATATATATATATATATATATATATATATATATATATATATATATACATATATATATATATATATATATATATATATATATATATATATATATAAATTATATATATACATATATATATATATATATATATATATATATATATATATATATATGTATAGATAGATATATATATATATATATATATATATATATATATATATATATATATATATATATATATATATATATATATATATATATATATATATATATATATATATATATATATACATATACATATATATATATATATATATATATATATATATATATATATATATATATATATGTATATAGGCATATATGGACATAAATCTGTAGATAAAAATGGGAACATAACAAAAACATATAGGTCCACATGCACCATTAATGGGGTTGAGAGGCCCCAAACAACATATGTCTTGTACGAATAGTTATCCCCCCCACAGCCAAATACGTCTGCCCTGCAATACACTACCAACTGTTGCAGATCCCATAACCAGGACTTGACATGACATGGGCACAAGATGTTAACAGTACTCCATCCCACCTGTATGATGTCAGGCTGGTATCAGTAACATATCATGCAGTACAGTCTGGCTCCCATAGGGAATGTACAATGTGGAAGCAATCAACATCCCTAGGATACATATACACAGACACATATATGCAGATACAGATATACATACATATATATATATATATATATATATATATATATATATATATATAGATATATAAGATATGTAGTAGAAAGTGCACACAATATGGAACAGCCACTATGCCTACAGTTACCACCTTACCAACTGGACACTGTATGAGCCACCCATACAAATGACAATCATTGCTGCAACATATATCCACAGAGAGGTTAAAGGATATAACACCACACACAGGTTTGCATGCATGGGAAAGCTTTATTTGTGTACTATTACAATTGTATATGCCATGTCATATAGCTGTTTAGACACTGACATCCATATAAACAGAGTAATGCAACTGTGAAACAGTTATACTAATACAGTAGTCTGGAAATGTTTACATATGTTGCTGTCCAGGCCGAGGCCTTCAAGTAGTACAATAGTAAAGACAGACTGTGCCATAGGATACCAAACAATCAACAGTAAATAATGCAGATGTATAGGTCAGCAGCCTCTATCCATACTCTGTACACAATCCCTAGGGGGTAAAGACCTCAGTTGACACAATGGGATGTAACTGTTACATAACAAGGCATAACTGACACCATCTCAATCACACTGACTAACAGAACAGTCTGTATGGCAGGAGGCAGTAGGCCTGCATTGACCCAAGGTGGATTGTATGGTAATGTACATCCAGATACCTTAAGACAGCTTACCCCTGATACCCCCACATGTTGTAACAGCCCAGGTTAGTCATGGTGCATCCCCCCTAGACAATAATACAGGGCCATATACCACTGTTACATACACTGGCCTCTGGAGTGGATAAGGGCACACATGTATTGTGTAGGTGAAGCCCACACATATATGGCCCAAACCCCACAGTATGTGTGAGGTACACAACAGCAGTGAACTGATGGCAGGAATGGCAGCATGACATACTCACAGCTCACTACAGAACAACCCCTGACAGCATGTCATATGTGCAAAGCCTGGTATGTAGGTGGAGGACAGAGGCTGGAACATAGGCCCATATGTGTAAAACTGTTGTCATACACTAAGCAAGTCGCTGGTGTTACAGGATGGTCTGCAACATATCCTTAGTCAGGAATATGTAGTTAGAAACAGAAATGGATGGATGTAGCCATGTACTCATAGCAAACAACACGCACACTGTCAGTGATATATCTGACACAAGACCTGTATGGTGGACAGACAAAACATAATCAGCACACCTCTGGCCATCAAGAGGATAGACCCACAGTTGAGAGCTGTGGAGACAGACTGCATTCCAAGTTAAACTAGTATGTACATACAAACCCTGTAACACCAGTGGTATACAATGCATACAACAACTCTACTCACACTCTGTCTGTAGTTCTGGAACCTCCGACAAATATGTAGCTGGCCTGAGTGTGCTGGTTCTCCTGTAAGAGGTATTGCTACCTGCTGTCTGTAACTCTGATGCCCACACACAGGAAGGATGTCCATCATACAGGAAAGGTAAAGGGACTATGCCCACATGATGTAGGGGTTTATAGTAGGTGGTTGCCATGACAGTGGTAATTGGAAGTACTACACAGCATGCTGCATGCAGGTAGCACATGGAGGACACTGATTGGTGTTGAGGCCATCACCTGATCATGTGCATTGCCTACAAAATCCATGCTGCAATCTATTCAAAGCAGATCAATCCATTTACTGGACAGAGACCGAGATAGATAGAGAGAGAGAGACAGAGACAAAGAGAAAGAGAGAGAGCGCAAGTAAAAGCCAAATGCAAAGCCAAAGCAAAAAAAAAAAAAAAAAGAAAGAAAATAATTACATCCACCAAACTATCCAGAACAGACATCATTCCCACAATAGGTATGTGAAGTATATATGCATGTAATTGAATGTAGTACTTTGTCCATAATAATGGGATAGATGATGTGGAATGATTTATATGTGCCATCAGGTGTTGTTGTAATGATGTTCAACTGAACAACTGCTACGGACAATAGTGTCTGTCCCTGTGGGTAGTGGGCCATAGCCATCAACTGTGCAGATCAGCACTGACTGACAAGATGTAAGCCATCATAGTGTGTGTTGTGTTATGGGAAGTATGTATATTATGTGGCCAAACGCTGGTGGTGGAAGTAATGCCATTATAATGGACACTTGGGATCCACAGCCCACCCCTTGCAGGATACTCAGGTTAATCTGTAATGTAGCATGCAGGAATGCCATAGGTGTGTTATAGGGTTACCTGCAATCTGGTCCTACATATACCCCCCCTAATGTCAGGCTGTGTCCATATGTGGCACCTGTCTGTGTTGTAGCAAGGCAGAACAGTGCAGCTGTGCAGAAAGGTGTTGTGAGATTGTGGACCTGATGTCTTAATGCACCCCACATATAGGTATGCATATGTGTACATATGTACACATATGTAATATATTAAACCATATATATATATATATATATATATATATATATATATATATATATATATATATATATATATATACAGCTACATGTATGTTCACAAATATACAGATACCCATGTGTAGACATAGATATGAGCACATATACACATCACATATATCTACACATATATAGATATATACCTATATGCACGTCTACCTATATACAAACACACACACAAACATATATGTATGTAAATACATGTCCCCTATATTACTACCACAGTTCTGCATGCTATGTGCGAGGAAACAGCTCACATAACAATACACACAGATATCTACAGCTGGCAGTGTGTACAACATGGACGGGTATGTCACATATGAACCTCTTGTTGGGTCCACATTGCCCTTGTCTGTGAAGTATGGAATGGGAATATGAGGAAGTATGGCAGGTATAGTTGCGGAGGTGGTCAGGGTTGGTAGATCTAGAGGACAGGCTACAGGGGTGGTATGTGACACATGTGGTGGGTAAACCCCCTGGATGGTGTTTGTGGTCTATGATATGGACACCCATGGGCCTCAGTATGGACACAATGGGAACAAGCCTCCCACCCACCACTACTCACAACAGCAGTCCATATCCTGAAGGTGCCTGGCCTGGAGGCTGAGCAGGAGGAGCATGTTGGCCCTGTTAATGTGTACTGGGTGCCTCAGAGTGATGTAGCACATCCCATATGTGTCTGTGGAGCCCATTATGGACCAGACCCTGGACCTGACCTCAGGAGACAGGAACATGTTTGTGTGTACCCCCGAGGGGGGGACAACATCCCCTGGGTTGGTTTCACCTGACAGTATTGCTGGACCAGTACATAAGGAGGCCCCAGGGTGGGACACACATGTGATGTGGCTGGGTAACATGGGGAGATGGGTTTGGAGAGGTGGTTCTGCTGGGCAATAGTACATATACATGCTATTGTGTCACTGTTATAAAACATATGTTGGTAGTAATAGTCTACACAATCCTGGAACATGTCCAACAGCATGCATAGGTATCCCCAATAACACAGAATGTCAGGTGTGCAGCAATCACAAAGCAGCCATGCCACAGGCATATAAGGAACCATAGGGGCCCTGACAATGGCATGCAGGTGACTAGTCTGTAATAGGCCAGTAATGATAGTGTCCACACAGGGAACATGGCTACAAACACAAAGTGCCAAGTGTGGTACAATACAATATCTGTTCTGCTGGTAGGTAAGCTGTAGCCATACCTAATGAGTTGTGTGTACAGTTTTTCATCACTGATATGGTGGGAGTGATAGAGATGTGTATTAAGAACTGTGGTAAACTTGCTGTATGAGTTGCTCAGACCTGTTTCCATCTTTATGTCTTTCAGCCAAGATGTCACATGCATGGCTACCACCTTATTCAGCTGCCAGAAATGAAGTACTGCTCACCTATTTAATCCAGCACTACCATGTCCTGTTTGGTCAGGCTGCCCATGAGCATCAGGAGTGGACTGCTCTGTGGAACGACCACAGGGTCAATGATGTCGGACTGCACGACCACAGTTATGAGCAGGTCCGACATCATTGTTCTGACCTGCTTCCCTATACCCATCAGTGTGCTGCTGCAGTCTGGGAGGATCACCTCACCACAGGGGGCCATGCCATCCACCCCCCCAACATGTGTAGATGAGCTCCTGGTCAGCCTCGTAGCACCTGCCCATCCAGCCAGCTGCCAACCAGCAGACACCTTTGTGGAGGTGGGTGCCACCCACACACCGGCCGAGGAGCATGCAGGTAAGGCCACAGGGCACATCACTAGACCACTGTTGCCTATACATCCACATTGGTACTGGTATATCATGCATATCTGACATGTAATAGATATATTGTGTTGCTGCATAGTAGTGATAAACAGATGTCCATATGTGGTACTATTGTGGAAATGTACCATTGATGTATTGTAATACTGCACCCACCCTGTAGCACTGCTACAGGTGTGGCCACTGACATTACATCTCTCACCCTCTTATGTAGGCCCCTCTGGGATACCACCAAGGCAGCAGCCTGTAGCTGGTGAGTATGGTTTATGTATATGCTTGCTAACACACCAGACATGTAATGGCAATAGTATATTTCATGCACACATCCAACACATCTACCCAGAATGCATGCTGTACATGTGCACATAGTGTTGCTGTGAAATGCACGGCATCACAGGGGTGACCATGATGGGGTACTGGAAGGGTATGTCAGACACCTGCATGATAACTAACATCCTGTCATTCTGGAATGTGTCCACAAAGAGTAACATAATGGTGGGAGACATGGCCTACAGTAGGGACATGTTTGAAACAACACCCATATACAGTGCAACACCAGTGTATATACCTGTAGAATAAAGGCATTACAGTAGTCCACATTATCAGCTGGGACTAGGCTGTAACATGTGGTGTTCAGTGTATGGAACACTGCAAAGTGCCACACATCTGTAGGGCTTACTTGTCATACATCTGCAAAAAGGCCGATAGAGGGGGGGGGGGTGCCAGCATGACACACCAGTGCACTTCAGCAGGCATCCTAAGGATGCTAAGAATGGCTGTATCTGCACATTCGTTCAGGACCTGTGGCAGACGTAAACCTACCCCCCACAGCAATAGTGATGGCAGTGTGTGAACCCCATAGGAGGTGCACATGAGTAGACCTTGCAGTCATGCAGATTAGGGTGACATGTGTAAGGCAGACTGAACATACACTGGCAATTGCAAATGGCCCACGCTGATATACCCCCGCCAGGAGTAGTGACTGCTGTAGTACACACAACAAGAGGTGCGACATACTGTCATAGCACACATATGCCCACATGGAATGTATGCATCACAGTTAGCATCTGCACACCTAACACATTCTGTAGACACTGCGTGTGAAAGTATAGGACATATGTCACATATTGGGCTCATGTACTGTTAAGATATGCAGTGATGGGGTCCCAATGCAGATCACGGATGGGTGCTTCATATCAAGAAGGGTGTGTACACTGCCTATAGGCATTGTATGCTCTGATGATTGTTAGTGTAAGAGTATTGGATTGGTCATACATGGTCCGCTGCTGTTGAGAGCTGTAAATCAGACATCAGGCATTCACAAATGACATCTGTCCACATATCATCCCAGGTATGTGTTGCTGAAAACATAGGGGCTGTGAGCATTAAAGCTGTCATAACTGTTGCAGTACTACACATTCCACAATGGGTTGTGCACTTGTGAGGTGTGGTGGACAGTACATGGCAGGGTACAGAACAGGTGCACAGCAATACTGTGTACATGGGTGCAGTGGTATCCAGGGGAAGGGGCATCACCTAGTGACACAGCACATGCATCACACACATATACTGTTACTAGCATGGATTGACTACAGCTGCACTGCAAGCTGTTGTGTACCATATGTTCTGCATGTTGACAGATGGGTAATAGGAGGACTGTGTGTACTATCATTGTGCAACCTCACATGTGTGTGTGTGTGTGTGTGTGTGTGTGTGTGTGTGTGTGTGTGTGTGTGTGTGTGTGTGTGTGTGTGTGCATCCTGGTAGTTAGTTAGTTTGCCTGTAGGGTCACTCTGGTGAAGTGGAGGGAGGTTGATGCATGTAGGATGTGCATGTGCATGTGTTTGTGTGGGTGGTCATGTATGCACATGTGTGACTGTGGGGTGTTCATACAGCAGTACCTCCCTTTGGGACTGTGCAGTACATGTACATGGACTGCCACATTACACACTAGGAATACTTGTCATGTATGTAATCACAGGACAGCTGATAGTATAATAAGGGCTGTAGCATGGAACAGGCATTGAGAGGGAAGGTAGACACCAGGGATACCCTTAAAATCACATTCCGCAGAGAGGTGATCTACAACCCATACATGCAGCACTACAGATGCATTGGGGAAGTACTAGTCAACACCAGGGAGTGTATCCATAAATTACAGTTGTTATATGATAGGCTGATTGAGCAGCATATCTGGCATGTACTGAGTAATACATACACATGCCACACCAGTGCATGATATTATGGAGTGAACATTGTAGCCCACACATATAGGGGCCATGCTCATGATGTCCGGACATATGCAGGGTGAACACTGAATGACAGCAGTAAGACCATCTAACACCACTACACACAGGTCAGGCAGGTAATGTAATAACAGATCTTGTGTTATGCTCACTTGTCTAGGCATTTAGAGGACTGATATGTTAATGAGTGGTATCAATGTGTGTATGTTACCAAGTGTGATGCAGGATGGGGAACACATGGAAATATATGTGGGACTGTCTGTAAAGTCACAGACAGGTAGGTATCACGGTGGTGTGTGTGTGTGTGTGTGTGTGTGTGTGTGTGTGTGTGTGTGTGTGTGTGTGTGTGTGTGTGTGTGTGTGTGTGTGTGTGTGTGTGTGTGTGTGTGTGTGTGTGTACTGTTAGGCAATGCTGTACAGGTTTTAAATTGTGTTTACTGCTTTCCCCCACAGGTGGGTCTGGGTCCCTCCTACATGCAGTCTGATGTTGGTGTCCATACTCACACAGAAGATGATGATAGTGCTGTTGAGGCACATGTGGGGTTGTCAGGGGCTGAAACAGCACCATCTTTTGACATCCCCATTTTAACCACCCCACCCACACCCACAGTTTCAGTGCCTATACATAATCCATCATCAGTGGCCATAGCGGACGGACAGCTGTCGTTTGGTGGCTGTGCACAGGGAAGTGTGGTAACCATGCCTGCTGTGTCTGGTTGTAGCAGGCATAGCCAGATGTCCAGCAGGACACCACATAGGCAGATGTCCTAGGGTGCTCATGGTAGGGTCACTGGACATCATGCCCCTGGCAGAGGCAGCATAGCTGGTACCAGCAGGTGCATGTTTCAGGCTGTCATGGAGGCACAGGCATGTATGGAATGTTACACCAGACAGAGCTTGAGTCTGCAGAGGGCTGCTCTCACATCTGCAAGTGACAACACCCATGAACTCACAGGTGCCATCCGTGCATTAACTGAGTTAATAGATAGATGTTCAGGTGAGATGATGGCCCTCATTGACCATGGTCTGTCCATGCTTGAACGTGTGATGGGAGTGTGGTGACAGCTGAGTGGCCAGCAACACCAACAGCTGACAGTCAACGTGGACATCCTAGGACACCAAGGGGCTCCCATAGTGGCAGTACCAGCCCCAGCAGTGTAGGGGGGTGCTGTCCAAACCACTCCATAGCAGGCCATGTGCATGTGGTCCTGGCCAGTCTCAGGAGGGGCCTGATACCAGCGAACATTTGTCATCAGCAGGTGAGAATAGCACATCGAGGCCTGTACTTGGACGTGTCCATGGAACCCTTGGCAGGCACAGTCCACGTGTCCATGGCCAGAGGCAGTGAACTGCACACCCTGCCAGGTATGGTCTGCAGCTGTCCATAAACACCTGTGTAGGGCAGCCACATGGCAGAACTGTGTGCATGCATACCCACACACTATGCAAACACACCTAGGGCAACCCCTTACCTACACACACCACAGCACCATGCCCAGCTACCGCAGTACACCCCTCACCCACACACATGGTGTTAAATGTATGGCCCACCCTTGGCCTCTGCCAAACCAACATCACACCCTGTGCATATGATGATGCCTGTGCCACATCCCTGTCATCCATACCATCAATGCAGGGATAGGCTAATATGGTTCTGATGCACACGGTGACTGTACTACAGTGTACCACAGTACTGCAGTGTAACATGTTGTAAGGAGAAGAAGTGTAATGCATATATGGCAGGTAGTGTAGCCATCCAGCAATGATGCATTATAGCTGTTAGTAACACTGGTTGGTTGTGGTATCCATAATGTTATCCATTTGTGTTGTAGGTGTACATGTGTCAGCACAAGGATGCCTTGTGCATATGATGATACCTGTGCCACATCCCTGTCATCCATACCATCAATGCAATGACAGGCTAATATGGTTCTGACGCACACAGTGAGTGACTGTTCTACAGTTTACCATAGTACTGCAGTGTAACATGTTGTAAGGAATAAAGTGTAATGCATATATGGCAGGTACTATAGCCATCAAGCAATGATGCAATATAGCTGTTAGTAACACTGGTTGGTTGTGGTCTCCATAATGTTATCCATTTGTGTTGTAAGTGTACATGTGTCGGCACGAGGACGGTCTGCAGTCATGTTCCACAAGGCACGGTGGTGACACCATGGCTGTGACATATTGGGGTACAGTTGAACACATGTCAAAGCTTACTAAAATGGTTATTGTCTGTGCCACATGGACAAGTGACCAGCTGACCAGGTATACCCTGCAACCTGATGTAGACCCATCCATATACACGCACACTGTTACTTGGCAACACTGGGACTAGACCCCTACCTAGCTATGTAGTGATACTGAAGTGTGTGGTTTACATTGCACATACCACACAGCATTTAGGGTGAGGTGTGTCCCAGTTTACATGTTACATGCAGAACATCCCTAGACATGTACAGTATGCTAATGGGGGATGTAATGGATGTATATGGACAATATGTAGTGTGACATACCTTCATATACACATTAACAGACGCATAACAGGCAGATGCATATCTGAGATACCAGGGACTATCACTGCTAACTTAACCATGTGTCCAATGTGTTACAGGTAGGCTGCACACAGCACATGCATAACTGGCCTGGATTGTGGTATCAGTTACCTGTATGGTTGATGGTGACAGTGGTAACCATAACGTGGCATACGGGACATACACTGGGTGTATCTTGGTGTAATGGCAGTGTACACAGCACCCACATCCCTCAGTGGATATTGTACTCCCCGAAACCCATGATGACACTCTGCCATACCCACCATTACACATTGGCTGTGACTGCAATACAACCCATAGTATAATCCAATAGTGGTACTATAGGGATATGCATCTAATACACATGCCTCACACGTAGTGGGGTGTTGCATTGTCATGCCTCACCTATGGGCAGCAACAACATTATCTGTACTACTGTGTGGCAATGGGTATTGTAATAGGAATATGTGGCCTCATAATGCTGTACCCTACAGATATATGGAGATGCAAAACTACACACACATGCCAGAACACAATGGGTATCCCATGCCTACCAACCCATTTGTAAAACACTGTTGTGCTGGTACTGCAAGGCTTGTGTAGGTGGTATGGGGAGGAGCCTAACATGGTACATGTAATGTCCCATACAGCAGCTGCCACAACTGACTATGACAATGGGTGTTCGTTGGTTGTGAAGGCCCTCATGGAATTCCCAAGTACAGGTGTGCTAACACACAAACACTGCTATACTCAGTCATGCACATGTACACATGTGTCAGTACAGGGGTGCATCGCTGCTAGTGGTCATAGCTGTGTACCTAGCTATTGTCCAAGGAGAGATGGGTTGTGTAGGTGTTGTGGTATCCTGCCACCTGCCAGGTGGCAGCAGGCAGTCTATCGACAGACACTATTGTGGTGATCCTCAGGGTGAGAATGACATGCATCAGCCAATCCTCCAAGTGCCTCCTGCACATGGCCACTAAGGTGATCAAGTTGACATGTATGCAATATGCATTACGACACATGGTTAGTGTCTGTGATGGAGACCTGTACCCAAGCATGTTCTGTTGACTGTGGTAGTGTAGTGGAGGTGCCTGTGGCATGTGGTACATACAGGGTGACATCTCCTATATGTGCCAGTTCTTACACAGCTGGGCAGTCATGTCAGTGTTAATCAAGTTTAGGTTGCCTGTACATATCCCAGCTGGATACCTGCCATCTGCACATCTGCACAGGAACTGACAGTCATCAGCGTAGCAAGTAGCTATGCAGTATGATGACTGTGTTGACAGATAGATGTTTGACAACAATATGTATGCCATAACTACATGTCAGAAGCCCTCACTAACATGTGCTCTACAGACCGTAGTCTAAGGTTACATTCCACATGTCAGATCATTACCCAGTAAGGGGTATATACAGTGACACAGCTCACTCACCAGGGTACAACAGGGAGGCCTCAGTGTCCAGCTATGCCTGCAGGTGTGCCTGTTGTCAGTACTACATTTAGCACTCTGCACTTGCCTGGGTAAGCTCTGTCAACAGTAATACTGCCATGATACACTACATGCCAGTGTGACAGCACATACCCTGGCCTAATACCCCTGTATGCAACACATTCACATAGATAACAGTGCTGTACAGGCCTCATATACGTCTGTGTCCCACACATGACACTCACACCCCTTGCTACTGTAATGACAGCACATAGGCACAAGTATTGTACATGGCATTACATACACATATTACAGATGTCAGTACCCTGCTATGTTATCAGACTGGGTGGTGTGATCTGGTTACCAGGGCTAAGCCATGCTTACCAAGTATCAACATTGCTGCAATATAACAGCTGAGCTGATTTGCACACTGGTATGCGAAGCCTACACTGTGTAAGTGCCCATACGTTTACCCATAGCTTAACACCGCTTAGCTTCACACAAACCCATGCAAACCCACTTAAAGCTGCTCAAAACTGCCTTAACAACTCTGTATCTGACAGCCCTTGTTCTGCCCAGGAACAAAATGAACAGCCCTTGAACCCAGGACCCTGTACACTAAATTCACAGCACTTAACCACTATGCCATGACCACTGTAAAGACAGCTATTGTTTTACCAATATAGCTGTCAGTACACATATTGAGTAGTATTGAACAATAGCCTTTACTTCCTAAATTGTGTAGTCCTTGTTAGTAATATGACTGTTGCATTACATATGTTGTTTTATCATAATGTACACATAGCAGATACATATGGTGAGATACATATTGGAGGGTATACACAACTGTGAGGTTTACACATGGCAGGGATATGGTTACATACATATAATAGGTCTATATATGTCTACATCTACATACTGATGTATACCCATACATATGTCTGTATACACATCTGTATAGTGCAGCATATATATGGCCATGTGTACATGTCTTCATATGTACACACACACACGCACACACACACACACACACACACACACACACACACACACACACACACATATATATATATATATATATATATATGTATATATAGAGATATGTATATATAGATATATGTATATAGAGCTATATATGTATGCACATCCTATGTGTACAGATATGCCTAGTTATGACGGTAAACATGTAGATATCTATAACTATATGTGCATACATATCTATTCTGATATGCCTACTGCTGTCAATATATATGTAGATATTCATATGTATATGTGCATATGTATCTCTATCTGTATATGTGCAGACATATATTGCTCTGTATATGTATATATCTGAGTGTTTATATGTATATCTATGTACATATACATATCCATCTATGTATGTCGATATGTATATGTGTATATATCTATATAGATATCTGGATAATTATATATACATATATGTTTACCATATATCCTGAATATAGAGTGGAGTCCTACCCCAGCCCCTATAGTCCCAACTTCATAGTGCAAGAGGATGTCAGGTATGTATTGCAGGTATATTTGTAGACTATTGGTACTGTAATAAGGATTGTCTTCACATACATGGTATGTGTGGGAGGTCACATCTTCTTTTAACGTGCACCATTGGCTACTGACAGACATCCTAAGGACATCATAGTACAGTACCACTGCTAGCACAGTAATGCTCCTGTGGACTACAGCAGAGATATGGCCAATATATGTGGACAGTCTGACACACTCTGGACAGTCCAGAGGTATACACAGAACCCCTTAGTGCAAGACATGTGGACCAAGCCTGACAATGTGGATGTTAACAGCCATGTAGATGGGTATAACACATAACTACTGGTATACATTTGCCCTATAGGTTATGTATTCACACACTGCTGTCTGTCCTGACACATAATAACTGCTGGTACAGAGGTGTCATGGCCACATACTACCCACTAGTTATTAACATACATCTGCACAGCATCCCACTGCTTTGTCTGACATACATGACTGTTATGGTGGCCTGGCAGCGGTACATCTGGCAAGTATCTGGACATGACATCTTACTGGGTAAGTACACTAAGCTGCTAGGCATGTAACAAAGCACTGTGTAGGCAACAGGCAGACTGGCTCAACACTGGCCTACATTTCCTATGGGGGAATACACATGTACCTGCATATATAGCAGGCTCTACAGGCATGTCACAGCACAGAGTAACTGACACCTGTGTGAAAGTGCATACTCACAACCAATGTGAACACAGCCACAGCCACATATGGTAAGCTAGCATAATATTATAGTATATGGACTATCTGTTCAACACCATCCTCATATGTGCCACTCACACACTAACCCTACATATACTGGGACACTTCACAGTGTGGCCTGATGCCTGTCTATGGTATGGGACATGTGTGTGTTTGGCCCTACAAACATGTAAGCCGATAGGGTAACATACAGTGGAGCAGCATGTAACATCAGATAGAACAGGACCAAGCACAATGACATCTACCACAGTCTGTGCACAGGCAAAGGTACATATTAACAATACACACACTGTCGACAATCACCATAAATACACAGAACTCAGTACTGTATACAAAATGTCCATGTTATGTCATCAAATATAACCCTTACTATACATAACATGTGTAGCATTCTGATATCTCACTGGCTTGTTATCAGAAATGATTCACTAAATATGGTGTACAGCCCATATGCACCTGTTACTGCATGGCATATGTACAAAGGTTGACAAAGTTGTGGCTGGAGGCATAACACAGGGCCAATATTGACATGTTGCTGTGATAACCTCATACATTTACTGTTGCAACAGGGTTTGTTGCAACATATGTCCTATGAGGGAGACAAAGTCAGTATGACCCTACAAATGGGGGTTTCCTCATAAACATAGCACTGACATGACATGCATTAAAACATGAAGGACAGCCATAGCCACACACATCCCGTTAAACCAACATTACTCCAAATGCAGTATAGCAGCACTTACAGTCTGTAGTCATGTCAGGCACATCCCCGTCCTGTGTGTTGGCTTGTTTCCACAGTGTATGTTGTTAGAGGTAAATCCCCAGTCCATCTGTGATGCTGTTTGCCAAACAACAGATTGAGTTCCTGCTCACGGTGAATGAAAAGGCCCAACACCAACATGATGTTCCTAGATATTGGCATGTGTTTCCATGCAATTGGCTATGGGAATTGTACCACAACTGTTCCACATGAAATCAGCTAGAGGAGGGCTGCAATTCATGGCCATCAGGTGATCATGAGCATCGCTTACCATACACGTGTTGCTGCCTAAGAAAAGCAGGTGTAAGTCTCCACATCCACCAGAGAGGGAGTGAGAGAGGCAGACAGAGGCAAAGATATGTCAGGGAGGGTTAGGAGAGTAAAACTTAAGCATGGTTTTGTCACACACCTACCAGTACAGGATATCAAACCCCTGATGATTATGTAGTGCTAGCACATGTCTATGCAGTTATTGGATGCATCACATAGGTTACTTGTTGAGGAACCCTCCAAACATATGTGTGATGGTGTGTGACATCTGCAACAGTGATATGGTAGCTATACAGTAGGTGTAGAACACGTGCCTGTCCACATGAATAGGTGTCTGCATTAACACAGCCATGCTCTCACAGGGACACACACACATTGACACACTTGGCACAGGAATACAACTCATCACTAGTGAGATTGCCACAACACAGTACTGTGCAGGTATCCCATGCACCACAGGGGTCATACGGAAGTTATATGGGAAAAGGGTATGTGGAGGTGTCTGACATCAGACAGCATGCTTCTGTATGCCAGTGGGGGTTGTAGTGAGTGTGAATGTAGTCATAGGCATCATATGACACATACAAATACAGGGTGCCAGTACTGACATGCATGGGTGCATTGCTTCACAGGTGTGTAGTGATCGACTGTGCCAGGTGGCTATACAAGGCTAGGTGATGGGTATACCTTGGCATTAGGCCACATGACAATGGTCTGCAGTGTGGCACAGGGGTGTAGTGTCTAGATTTGCCCACACATGTGGGTATTGTATTCACCATCCAGTCACCTGGGTAACTATTTCATTTGGTCAATGCTGTGCATTGCTTGCCATGTATATGTTCCTTAGTCCATGACATGGATGGTGTCTGGGATGTGCACACCTCCCACATGCATGTACAGTGACATGTGGAACTGTACCTGGGGTATCTGGCCCATGTTGTGTACACAGATTATCATCAGATGTGCCAGTCCTGACCTCATGTGGTGGGAACTGTTAATCGACAGCAGGTTGACCCTGCACCTACACTGATAGCATGATACCAGTATTCCCTGGTGACACTGGCATCTGTCCATACAGGGCATGTTTTTCAGGCATAGTATGTCCTTTGTAGGTCACATTTGATGGCACCACAGGTGTTGCAGCTGTCCTGTGGGGAACATAGGGAAGGTGCACTGTCAGCATGTACATGCCTATTGGACTGATGGACAGGGTGCCATGCCCTCTGTAGCCGACAGCAATCACACCATGGTTGCTATCAGTGGGCAACATGCAGGGTATTACCAACATAACAGCTGCTGCCTAGGCAAGTGTGTGCATGGGTATGAGACATGGGTTGAGACTGTTCTCTGGGTAATAAAAAGGTTCCTAACTTTGTTCACCTGGCCTTGATGTCACATGTAGGGGTATGGATTTGCACCCCAGCCTCTCGACTATTTCACATGTGTTATCCCTGTACAGTGGACATTGTGATATATACTAAGGCCACCATATAAGGAATTTGCAAAACCCACTCCACATTGAGTCCATTTGTGACACACTCACAACCACCTCCACACAGGATACGAATGACAAACACAGACACACACACACAGACACATCTGTCATGTCTGGGATTAGACCTCCTACCTAACTAGTTTATTATACTACAGCACTATGCAGTTAGAAGAAGCACCACAGAGATTACTGCGTACTACTTCCCCAAAGGTATATTTCACAGTGAATGACATCAGCAGGATTGCCAAAGTAGGGCATTAGAATTGTAATGACTGTGACTAGCCTAGAATGCATTGCTCCCTACACAGACGTAGAAACATCCACAACTGCCATGTGTGGAAATAGAACTCCTACCTGAGTTCTATATCACATTACAGCATTAAGCTGTTATAGGATGCACCATGAGGATTCTTGGAGTATTCTTTCTCCAAAGGTGTATTTCACAGTGAATGACATCAGCAGGATTGCCAAAGTAAGGCATTTGAATTGTAGTGAGTGTGACTAGCCTAGAATGCATTGCTCCCTACACAGACATAGAAACACACACAACAACATCCACAACTGATGTGTGGGAATAGAACCCTACCAGAGTTCTATTTCACACTACAGCATTATGCTGTCATAGGATGCACCGCAGGGATTACTGGAGTACACTTTCCCCAAAGGTGTATTTCACATTGAATGAAATCAGCAGAATTGCCAAAGTAGGGCATTTGAATTGTAGTGAGTATGACTAGCCTAAAATGTATTGCTCCCTACACAGACAGAGACACATAGACACACACACACAGTCACCATGTCTGGGATTAGAACTCCTACCTTACTAGTTTATCACACTACAGCAGCACACGGTTATAGGATGTGACATGGAGATTACTGGGATACAGCCTTCTGAAAGGTGTATTTCACAGTGAATAACATCAGCAGCCTTGTCAAAGTAGAGCATTTAAATTGTAGTGAGTGTGACTAACCTAAAAAGCATTGTTCTCTATAAAGAGAGAGCACACACACACACACACACACACACACACACACACACACACACACACACACACACACACACACACACACACACACACACACACACACACACAAACACAGTTGCCAAATCTGGGATTAGAACTCCTACCTAACTAGTCTATCACACTACAGCAGTAAGCAGTTATGGGACATGCCACAGAGATTACTGAGCTACACATTTCCCAAAGATGTATTTCACAGTGAATGACATCAGCAGCCTTGCCAAAGTAGTACATTTGAATTGTAGTGAGTGTGACTAGCCTAAAAAGCATTGATCTCTACACAGACAGAGACACACCCACATACATTTGCCACGTCTGGGATTAGAACTCCTACCTAACTAGTTTACCACAGTACCACAGTACGCAGTTATGCGACACACCACATAGATGACTAGACTACACCTTTCCCAAAGGTGTATTTCACAGTGAATGACATCAGAAGCCTTGCCAAAAAGGCACATGAATTGTAGTGAGTGTGACTAGCCTAAAAAGCATTGCTCTACACAGACAGAGACACACACAGTTGCTATTTCTGGGATTAGGACTCCTACCTAACTAGTTTTTTTACACTACAGCAGTACACAGTTATAGAATGCGCCACGGAGATTACTGTGCTACAGCATTCCAAAAGGTGTATTTCACAGTGAATGACATCAGCAACCTTGCCAATGTAGGGCATTTGAATTGTACTGAGTGAGACTAGCCTGAAAAGCATTGCTCTCTACACAGAGACACACACACTCACACACACACACACACACACACACACACACACACACACACACACACACACACACACACACACACTTGCCATCTCTAGCATTAAAACTCTTACCTAACTAGTTTATCACACTACAGCAGTATGCAGTTATAGGACGCGCCACTGAGAATACTGAGCTACAGCTTTCCCAAAGGTGTATTTCACAGTGAATGACATCAGCAGCCTTGCCAAAGTGGGGCATTTGCATTGTATTGCATGTGACTAGCCTAAAAAGCATTGCTCTCTACACAGGCACACAGTTGCCATGTTTGGGATTAGAACTCCTACCTGCCAAGTTTATTACACTACATCAGTACACAGTTATAGGACACACCACAGAGATTGTTGGGCTACATTTTTTCCAAAGGTGTATTTCAAAGTGGATGACTTCAGCAGGCTTGTCATAGTAGGACTATGGGAAGGGCAGTGTGTGTGCATGGGCTATAACCCATTCATCTAGAGGTTGACACACTACATGCAGGAACACGCAGGGTTATATTCCACAGGTACATGTATACAGCTGCTAGATGACTACTTCCTTGTACAGTCATGTTGCACAGCTAGCACTTGCACCACATAGTCTGTAATGCTGATGGATACTGGTGGCTAATGTCTACAGTGAGTGACATTTACACCTCATGTGGTTGTAGCCATTTGGCTGTGTGCTGGGTGGGACAGGCCTCATAATGGATGACTCCTTGTCTCAGTCCCTCTTTTCCACACATCTATGTACATCTACTTTTGGCTTATTATAGTGTGTTGTCCTAGGATATGTGTCTGTATTCCTATCCACTGTGTGTGCAAGGCATGACAGGTGCATACTGAGGAGTGCATGCACTAACATCTGCAAATGCCAGATATGTATGATCCACTGTTGTTTGCAGACATGGGCTTTATTTGTTTAAGTGTGTGAGCATGCCCAGTATGACCTTTCAGTATGTTGTTGTCTGACATTTCCTTCACTTCTCTAAGTGTATGAGCATGCCCAGTATGCCCTTCTGTATTAAATGTGTGGATCAATTCCAGGTAGTTTGTACTCCAGTGAAGAACTTTGTGTTGTACACCAACAGGTAGCAAACTGTTTCTGCAGGGAATCCGTTGATCATTTGACAATATGGGAACAAACTGTGCAGGGGATAGTGTGTACTGTAGGTGATTGTGTCTGTGCTGCTTCAGCTGCATGATACTGCTGTTAGCAGGGATATTCAGACATGTATACTGTTATACATTGTAATGTTTTCTCTCCTCATGTACTGTCAGGTGGACATTCTTGCTCATAGTGATGTCTTGGAGGACAAGGGTGACTGCAGCTGTGTCCTGTATTGTGGGCAGACACCTACGTATTCATGGCAAGTTATGCCATTCTGGAGAGGGAGCTGCAGACACTTGCTGCTGGGTATGTATATCCGGTTCAGCACCTTGGTACAGTGCTGGCAGAGGATCCCATACTTGTACATCCATTGACATGACAGTATGGCCATATCTTGCTGTGGCAATGCCTCACAGCTGTACAGATTCACACAGGTTACCCAGAGGCAGGGGGCCATGGGTCAGGACATTACCCCTATTGTGGTGTATGGGCAGGTGAGTAGCCACCCATTTATGTGTTTGCAGCCAGGGATAGTGTGTGCACCCAGCTTGGTGTCAAACCCTGCACATTCCATGCTGACATGCTCACACCCCCTACTGTTATTCTAACCTCTTCCATACATTATGCATACATTCTCTGATACTTTCCCTAAGCGTATCACCCAATCACAGGTGTGTGTTAGTGCTGGTCCACAGTTCATGCAGTGGGACATGGTGGACGTGTTACTGTGGTTTGTTCACATGACCTTGCATATAGCTTATATGGAGTGTGTTATGCTGTCATTTGGGTGTCCATGACATAACATGCATTGGCAGTATGTGTGAGACACAGGCCTTTGGCAGGGACCTGTGGGCCATTAGGTGTTGCTGCATGCCACATGTGGCAGGCCAATGCATTCTGTCAGTCCTACAGTCTCAGATCACCATACAGTATATTCCCCTGGGGTGACAGCGTAGGTGTGATAGGTGTTCATGCCAATACCTTCTATCAGTCTTGATCAGGTGGAGGGGATGCTGGCAGAGTGTTACCTACAGCTAGGGACACACCTCCATGGGACCCCTGCACTGCATGCTGCATTTTTCCACTATTGCCATATACAGGTGGGGTCATATTGTACCCATTCCCCACAGCAGGGATATGACCAGAGAGGTACCTGTAGGTGGTGTTTGTGTGAGCTGGGTGCATGTGTGCTATGGACACTACTTGCATCTGACACACAGATATGCATGGGGCATTCCAGGTATCCTGGCATGTGCAGGTACATCAGCTGTTTCCCAATACATCAGTCCTACCTCCTTTGTGATTAGCAAGTGTTCGGCCAGACATCACCGGTATCCCCTACTACAGGACCAGTTAATGTGATTCATACCTGTATGTACAATTCCAAGGGTGTCACCATTTCACAGTGACACAATATATACTGTATGTCTGGGGTACTTTCCCCTGTGTACTGCTTGTATATCTAGCCCAACAGCCATGCCATGTCAGTCTTTCAAATGGTGACATACATTACCACCATACATTTACAATGGCATTAGCATGTGTTATACTGGTGGGAATTGTCTTTGGCACTGCAGTTGTGAGGGCTTGTCCCTGTCATCAGCAGTAGTGGGCAATGGCCACCAGGTCTTATCTCTACATGCATACATACTGACCACTCTCACACATATGAAACACACACCAACCTAACACACACAGACCTGCATATTGTGCAAATGCTACAACCTATCCTGCTACCTTGGCCACTTCTGGGCATCTGTGCTCCACTGGTATTATACCTACATATACATGTTACTCCATTTCTACATAGGGCTGTGGGGGGCACATATGACTGTTACGACGTATGTTCATCAGATTGGGGGGGCACACCTGACTATTACTACATTTCTAAATAGGTTTGGGGGGGCACACCTGACTGTTACTACCTGTCTAAGTTGGGTTGGGGGAGCACACCTGACTGTGTGTACATTCCTACACAGGATTGGGGGTGGGGGCACACCTGACTGTTACTACATGTCTATGCAGGATTGGGGGAGAGGGCACACCTGTCTGTTTCTACATTTCTACACAGTGGTTGGGAGAGGGCACACCTGAATGTTACTACATTTGTATGCTGGATTGGGGGAAGGGGCACACCTGACTGTATCTATATGTCTACATAGGAGTGGAGGGGGCACACCTGACTGTTACTACATTTCTACATAGGATTGTGGGGGGACACACCTGACTGTTTCTACATTTCTGCACAGGATTGTGGGATACACCTGACTGTTTCTACATTTCTACACAGGATTGGGGGGCACACCTGACTGTTACTGCATTTCTATGCTGGATTGGGGAAGGGGCACAACTGACTGTTTCTACATGTCTACATAGGAGTGGGGGGTATATCTGACTGTTACTACATTTCTACACAGGATGGGGGGGGCACACCTGACTGTTTCTACATTTCTACATAGGATAGGGGGGCACACATGGCACTTGTACACATTTGCTATGACTGTACTGGTATGTCAGGTACTCCATTTCATTCTGTATTCTAACCTATCATGCTGACTAGAGGCATATTAGTGTACTATAGGTCTTAGCTTTGGTTGACCTACATATTAGTGTCTGGCTTCCTGCCTTTCAGAATGAATATCCCACTGCCTGACCTACTGTAGTCTGTGTAGGCCTGGGGGGAGGTTACCAATAGGCATCATTCAGAGGCCATAGCACAGCCCCTGTTTGTGTTTGTCTACACCTGTCCTGCTGGCTGAGACTGTTATTGGGTATGTGAACCTCCCAGACTGGCATGTGTTAGTCATATGGACACACATGTCACCCAACACATTTCCTGCAGTAGGTTTTGTTTCCCTGTGTAGTACTGGCTACTATGGTGACTCCAGTATCTGTTACAGATCTCATTGTGCCACTATGGGTGTCTACTATCTGCTAGCATACCATTCAGCCACCTGATTCCCTTGCATGCTCAAATCCATACCATAGATACAAGTAACGACACATTCTACTCCATTCAGCAATTGGTAGGTTGATTGACTTACCTTGTGGGTGTGCCAGTATTGAAGATGGTGCTGGAGGGCTGCCTTTGTCAGATGCACATAGTACTCTCCCTATACATGGTTGAGCACAGGATGTGTCATGTTTGGCATCCATTTTACTGTATGTGCGAGTCAACGAGAGGTGTCCTTCCCTGGGTCCCTACTGTATCAGTGTATGTGCTATGCATTGCCTGTTTGCCAAGGCCAGGGCATACTGGGCACACCTCCATCTGCTTACTGGGGCAGGCTCAGGTTGTTCCTCCTTTGAGTCAATCTTTGTCTGTGCAGGCCTTGGCATTGGTGGGGGCTGTGTGGTCCTGCCCTGTGCTGTTCCTGCTGCAGCTGTTTCTACAGGATCATATTGTGTAGCATGGCACATACCATTACAATTGGAGGACATGTAGCTGGTGAGTACTGCAAGGCTCCAACGAATGTGTCCAGGCACTGGAGCCATGACTTGAGCATCACAGACACACACTCTATTATAAGTCTGGTCTGTGCGTGTGCCTTATTATGGCGTACTTGTTCGGGTGTGAGTGCATTTCTGATGTGTGCAATCAGCCACGGCTGCAGTGTGTAACCAGCATCCACAACTAGGTGGTCATAAAGGATGTTTACATTGGCAAATCTCTGTTACAGCTGTGTCAGATCCTAGATGTGGGAATTGTGATAGCTTCCAGGGCAGCCAGCACACACATTTATTATAATGCCCTGGGCATTGCACACGACCTGGCAGTTGATGAAGGGGAAAGCCTTGCAGTTGATGTAGACCCTACCCTGATCACCGAGTGGTGCTTTGATGCATATGTGCATGCAGTCTTTATCACCCACTACCTCAGGGTATTCTGCTATTTGGTGGAAGAGACGTATATTGCTGGCCAACATCTCACGGGTGTTGAGGAAATATATGTGCTAACTAGCATGTGCTGACATAGCATCCAAGAACTGGTGGAATACTCTGGATGCTGATGCCTGTGAGATCCCCATGATATCCCCAGTTGAGCTTTGGGAGATACCTGTGGCTAGTATTCTTAGGCCTACACATACCTTAGTATCCACTGGGATGGGTTCCCCTCTGTTAGTTCGATGTGTCAGGCGTGGCTGGCACAGCTCAACAATTTGCTGTAGGAGGTCCCTGTCCACACTATAGTGCTCCACTATCTCCAGCTCATGTAGCCCCTGGTAGGTTACCCTGGGTCTGTTACACTCTTCTCTGTTTCCTCACTGTGGGTTGGTCAACACCATTCACATCCTCATCACCCTCAGCCTCTTCCACATGTTGTTGTATGATGCCTGCTGCAGCCCCTATCATTTTGTTGTTTTGTTTGCTAAAAGTTCCTCGCTTGTATACACCGGTAGTGTAGAGTATGGGAAAAACCAGAGGGGAAGGTGTTTGCATAGTTTATAGTAGTGTTCTGGGCTGGGCTGGTCTGCTGGTTGTGTAATTGGCTGATTCCTATACATTTCACCTGCCAGCTATGCTAGTTCTCTTAGATTACCTTCCTACTGCTGTTTTCCCTTCCCATTGCCTTCCTGTTTAAGCCCCGGGGTGCGCTGCACAAACACAGTGCTCAAATGTGCACAAAGCTGCTATTTCCTGGTTTACTTTTTTTTTTTTTAAACCCAGTGCACAGCGCACACACCCACTTAGGCAACGTAAAGACTGCTAGGCAGCCTCAGACACACACCCTTGCCTAGCTGTGCTAAGCTAGGAGCAAACCTGAGCCACAGGGCTACAATCTGCTTACAGTATGCCTGACACCCCCCATGATGTCAGCTAACTCCTAGGCTTGCACCAAGCTATTCCTGCTCTTACACTGCTGGGAGCTGACTAGCATGCAGGGGAAATCTGGGATTCACCATCATTCCCCTCATTTGCATAGGATTGTCTGCTAATGCATAGTTACATGTCCCACACTGAGCTTCCCCCTTAGCAACCACTATTCACTGGCCATATTGTCTTATGCCTGCCATTGGGTATAATGGCAGAATAGTGATGTTAGTTAGAATGCTTATTGTAGGTTTATTTTCTTATTTTCCCCCGATCCCATTTGCATGCTGCTGCCCTACTCTTAATCAGCCGAGATCGGCTAAAAAAATAAAAGTTGATTTTTTTTTCAAGTGTTTTCCATGCCAATAGCCTTATACTTGGCCATTGGCATGCTTTCTACATGATATCCACCCTTTATTTGGGGCAATCATGGCTCCATTTTGTAATTTGCAGAAATGTACTCCGTTACTGGCGGAGTACATTTCTGCAGATTTCACTAGTCCTGCACAGCCGGTTTCCAGCTTCCTGGATCACAAATTCACCTCATTTGCATGGATTTCTCCTGTAAATGGGGTAATTTTCATACAGTGGCCGAGTCTGTGCAAGAGCAGTGCAGGAGCACTCGTGCACGCCCCTACAAGTCATTATTGGATCCCACGGCAGACATATTGCCTGCTGGAGCTCCTGCTCTAATTCGGCACGCCATGCAAGGCTTGCAGAATCTGGGGGAGTGTATCAGTATACATGTTAACAAATTCAATGCACATCCCTTCCTCCATCAATGTGACATTAGAGCTGGTCCTGCCCTATTTAGTAGCTGTCATAATAATACTTATGTAATTTAAATAAAGTTAATAATGATGTGGTACCTCTTATTAACCAGAATATTTAGTCTGTGATTTTATCAAAGAGAATATACTACATGGTTGAGATATTTAAACCTTAGACCACTTGGCAACCAATATATATATATATAAATATACATTTTGCATGCAAAAAATCCACTCTGCAAACCATATTCTATTTCCATAATCTACTGTTAACAAAGATCACTTTAGACTACTTCATATCTGTGTACACGAACCCTAAAAAAACTATATACAAAAAAAAGTAAACTTGTATAATTAGCTAGTATTGTTATTAAACTTAATTTCAAATAAAGTGGAAAAAAGAAGAAAAAAAAAAAGTGAGATGATAGAAACAAAATATACAGTTCTATTAAAGATTACTTGCCATGGTATTTAAAACCAACTAGAAGAATAAAATAATATAAAAGTAGTCATGTAAACAATCTGGCAATTTTTTAAGTTCCAGTATGCTTTTAAGTGAACAGTAATAGTTTAGTCCAGGCTTCCTGCAAGAGTTTAGCTTTAATTGTCACATGAGTTCATGGTTTTTCAGCATATTCAGGATGTCTCCTTCAAGATCAACCATATCTATGTGATCCAGTATCTGGAACTTAAAACCTGTGCTGAGCAAGGTGTTTTCGTAGTGCATTATTTTTACATATAGAGCAGGTTTCTGCCAGATGACATGAAATCCTACACTTGTTTATTTACAGCCTTGCCCACATAATATGCACCACATTGGTTGCACTGTGCCCTGTAAATTAGTCACCCCTGCACTGGTGTTAATGATTTTCTTTAAATAAGTGCATTAAAAACTATTACCTTGCAGTATAAATATACAAAATGTACTGTTAGCTTCACAATCTAGGTTTAAATTCAACAAAACTTCTAATGTTCCTGGCCTTCCTGTAAACAAAGGATGGGGTTTCACCTAAGATTTTAATCAAGGGTTTCCTGTGGCAGTCACCCAGTTTTCTTTAATAACATTTTTGATACTGTGATAATCCAAAGTATATGTCAAGATGCAGCTATTTTTGCATTTGTTATTCTCTGTGGAATTTCTTAACATTCTCCTACCAGGGAGGGTGAGTGAAGGTCCTCAGTCCTTTTTAGTTCTGTAATGGGTTCCATAGGATCATAGGATCATAGGACGTTACTAGGCTATTGGCCCTGAGGCACTTATAAGCCTAGCCAAGAATTTAGCCCATGCATAGACAAATCAGCACCCAATGCCCCTGTCCAGCAGGGACATGGGTGGAATCCCAGGGATGTATTTTCTCTTTCCCATCCAGTTATCCAGATTGCACTTAAAAAGGGGTAAAGAGGTACTCTGCTTGACGTGGAGAGGGAGTCTATTCCATAGATGGGGGAGTCTCTGGGATACAAATCTGTCCTGCCAGTAAGTCCTATTGATGTCACACAGCAGGCTGAGGCCATGTGTGTGGGTTACTTGAGTGGAGCTTGACTTGCAGATATGCAGCAGTCCCATCAAAGCGAGGTCCAAGATCGCCTTGTATGACAGATAGAGGTCACCTCTGAGGAGACTGTATGAAACAGAATAGAGGCATAGGACTTTTAGCCTATCTGTGTATGGTAGATTTTTCAGGCCCTGGATTCTCCTGGTGAGGAACATCTGTGGTCTCTCCAGCTGCTGCATGTGCTTTGCGAGGTACATGCTGAATGGGGCATTGTACTCAATAATGGGCCTTATAAGGGAAGAATACATGGATGTTATGATCTCCTTGTCCCTGGATGAGATACCCTTATTTATGAGGTGGGCCATATAGAAAGCATTCCGTACAATGGAAGCAACATGGTGGTCAAAAGTTAGGTTGCTATCAATCTGGGTGCCCAAATCCCTCACAACTGACTTCGTGCTTAGAACATTGTTGTTTATATGATCATTTTTGGGGACATTGCTCTCCCCAAAGGAGATGATGATGCATTTTTTTGTATTCAGCTTGAGGCCATGTTTCTGGCACCAGTCATTTGTTTGGGTGAGACCCTCTTGGAGGATGTCCACATCACTAGGGGAATTGATGATAGCTCCAAACTTGCAGTCATAGGTTCATAGGTTCATAGGGTGGTACTAGGCTATTGGCCCTAGGGCCTATACAAGCCTAGCCATAACAATTCCCTGGCTATTGCTTCCCACACTATTTACTTCCCTGGACCCCTGTCTAGCAGGGCGACTGATGTGATCCCCGGGGTGAATTTCCTTTCTTCCATCCAATTGTCAAGGTTCTTTTTGAAGAGGGCCGAAGAGGCGCTCTGCTTGACATGTCATCTGCAAACTTGGTTAGCCATACTCCATTGGTTTTGGCCTGTACTTCAGAAAAGTATATCCCAAATAACAGAGGCCCCAAGACCAATCCCTGGGGGTACACCATTCGATACAGGTCTACTGCTTAAGGAGGCTTCCCCTATTTTGACTAGGTGGGTTCTATCAGTGAGCCAGTTGGCTACCCATCTGGTAACATAAGGATTGATGCCTAGTTGAGAGAGTTTATCTATTATGCCTGAGTGGTGAATAGTATTGAAGGCTTTAGCCAGGTCAAGGGAGGTGGTATGCACTGTCTTCCCCTCATCCATGGTTTTGGTGACTGTCTCAAAAAAGTCCACCAAATTTAACTGACATAACCTCCCCTTGATGAAGCCAAACTGTGTGGGATGAAGCGTTTGGAGATTTTTAATGTCCTTGTTAATGAGGTCCATGATAATCCATTCCATGGCCTTGCAGATCAGGCTAATTTGGCTATGGGTCTATAATTTCCTGGATCAGTGGATGGTCCACCTTTGTGTAAAGGGATGACAGTGGCTGTCCTCCACTCAGCTGGGGCAAAACTGGTACTCAGGCTTTGATTGAATAGGGTGCCTAATGGTGCTACAAGTTCCTGCCTGAGTTCATGTAGGATGCAGCTTAGGATGTTATCAGGTCCCATAGAGGCTGTATATTTTGCATTTGAGAGAACAGTGATGACCTGATCCCTAGATATAAGGAAAAGGGATGGTCCTAGGAATATCCTGATTTACTGATGGGCGGGGGCAGATGGGTGAAATTTTCCATTAATCTGTCAGCCAGCAAGTTTGCTATATCTATGTCACTTATATATGTGGTGTCCAAGACCATCAGTTCTGAACAGATATGTGTTCTACCTTTGAGATTATGGACATATGTGAAGAAGGCCTTATGATTGTCTCTAGTAGATGTGGCCAATTTGGACTTGAAGTTTGCTTTGGAGGATTTCACTAGTGCCTAGCACTCTTCACAAAGCCTAAGTGAGTGTACGTGCCGCGCACCGGGTTTTAAAGAAAAAAAAAAGTAAACCAGGAAATAGCAGCTCTGTGCACATTTGAGCACTCTGTGCAAAGCACCCCTGGTCTCAAACAGGAAGGCAATGGGAAGGGAAAAAAGCAGTAGGAAGGTAATCAAGGAGAACTAGCTTAGCTGGCAGGTGAAATGTATCTGAATCAGTCAATTACACAGGTAGCAGACCAGCCCAGCCCAGAACACTACTATAAACTAAGCAAACACCTTCCCCTCTTGTTTATCCACACTGTACACCACCAGTGTATACAAACAGGGAAATTTAAAAAAAACAAACCTACAAAATGAGAAGGGCTGCAGCAGTCAACATAGAACAACATGTGCAAGAGGCTAAGGGTGGTGAGGATGTGAATGTTGCCGAACAACCCACAGTGAGGAGACAGAGAAGAGTGTACAGACCCAGGGTAACCTACCAGGGGCTACATGAGTTGGAGATAGTGGAGCACTATAGGGTGGACAGGGACCTCCTACAGCAAATTGTTGTGCTGTGCCGGCCACACCTGACACACCAAACTGACCGAGGGGAACCCATCCCAGTGGATACCAAGGTATGTGTAGACCTAAGTATACTAGCCACAGGTGCCTCCCAAAGCACAACTGAGGATATCATAGAGATCTCACAGGCATCAGCATCCAGAGTATTCCACCAGTTCCTGGTTGCCATGTCAGCACATGCCAGTGAGCATGTATATTTCCCCAACACACGTGAGGTGTTGACCAGCAATATGCGTCTCCTCCACCAAATAGCAGAATACCCTAGGGTAGTGGGTGCTATAGACTGCATGCACATATGCATCAAAGCACCACCCGGTGAGCAGGGTAGGGTCTACATCAACCGCAGGGGCATCCCGTCCATCAAGTGCCAGGTTGTATGTGATGCGCAGGGCATTATAATGAATGTGTGTGCTGGATGCCCTGGAAGCTATGACGATTCACACATATGGCATCTGACACAGCTGTACCAGAGATTTGCTAATGTGGTCATCCCCTACGGTCACCTAGTGGGGGATGCTGGGTACACACTAGAGCCGTGGCTGATGACACCCATCAGAAATGCACACACACACCTGAACAATAACACCATAATGATGCACACGGACAGGCCAGACATATAATGGAGCATGGGTTTGGGATGCTCAGGTTCCGGTTCCAGTGTTTGGATAAATCCAGTGAAGCCTTGCAGTATTCACCAGCTACATGTACACAAATTGTTATGGTATGTGCTATGCTACACAATATGATCCTGTGGAAACAGCTTCAGCAGGAACAGCATGGGGCAGGGCCACACAGCCCCTCACCAATGCCAAGGCCTGCACAGGCACAGAGTGACTCGGAGGAGGAACAACCTGAGCCTGCCTAGTAGGCAGAAGGAGGCATGCCCAGTATGCCCTGGCCTTGGCAAAGAGACAATGCATAGCACATGCACTGACACAGTAGGGACCCAGGGAATGACACCTCTCTCTGACTCACACATACAGTAAAAGGGATGCCAAACATGACACTACCTGTGCTCAACCATGTATAGGGAGTGTACTATGTGCTTCCGACATAGGCAGCCCTCCAGCACCATCCGCAAGTCTGGCACACCCTCAAGGTAATTCAATCAACCTACTAATTGCCAAATGGAGTAGAATGTGTTGTTACCTGTAGCTATGGTATGGATGTGAACATACAAGGGAATTGGGTGACCGAATGTTATGACAGCAGAAAGTAGACACCCACAGTGGCACCATAACATCTATAACACATACTGGAGTGACCATAGTAGCCAGTACTACACAGGGTGACAAAACCCACTGCAGGAAATGGGCTGAGTGACATGTGTGTCCATAAGACCCACACATGCCAGTCAGGAAAGTTCTCATAACCAACAACAGTCTCAGCCAGTAGGACAGGTATAGATAAACCCAAACAGAGACCTGTACCATGGCCTCAGAATGATAGCTATGGTTAATCCTCCCCCCCCCAGGCCTACATAGACAGACCATAGCAGGGCAGGCAGTGGGATGTTAGTTCTGAAGGGTAGGAAGTCAGACAATAATATGTAGGGCAACCAAAGTCACAATCTGTAGTACACTGGTATGCCTCTAGTCAGCATGATAGTTAGCAGTACAGAATGAAATGGAGTACCTGACATACCAGTATAGTCATAGCAAATGTGTACAAGTGTCGTGTGTCCACCCCACATCCTAAATATACTACTGATGTAATAACAGTCAGGTGTGCCCCCCATAACCCTGTGTAGAAATGTAGAAATAGTCAGGTGTGCCCCCCCCATCCTACATAGTAATGTAATAACAGTCAGGTAAGCCTCCACCACTCCTGTGTAGAAATGTAGAAACATTCAGGTGTGCCCTCCCCCCACTATGCAGAAATGTAGTAACAGTCAAAGCCAAATGATCGATGGATACCCTGGAGAGACAGCATGCTACCTGTCAGTGTACAACACAAAGGTCCCCATTGCAGCACAGATTACCTGGACATGATCCACACATTCAATACAGATGGCCATACTGGTCATGCTCACACTCTTAGAGAAATGAAGGCAATGTCAGTCAACAACATACTGAAAGGTCATACTGGTCATGCTCACACACTTAAACACATGAAGGTCATGACTGCAAACACCAGTGGACCAGATATATATGGCAGTTGCAGTTGTTAGTGTAGACACTCATTAGTATGCACCACTCATGCCTTGCACACACAGTGGATAGGAATACAGACATATATGTCAGGACAACACACTATAATAAGCCAAAGGTAGATGTACATAGATGCTTGGAAGAGGGTGACTGTGACAAGGAGTCATCCAGGCCTGTCCCACCCAGCACAAAGCCAGAAGGCCCCAAACACATGAGGTGCAGATGTCACTCACTGCAAATACTAGCCACCAGTATCTGTCAGCATTACAGACTAAGTGGTGCACGTGCCAGCTGTGCAACATGACTGTACAAGGAAGTAGTCATCTAGCAGCTGTATACACGTACCTGTGACATATGACCCCGTGTGTGCCTGCATGTGCGTGTCAACCCCTAGAGGAATGGGTTATGGCCCATGCAAACACCGCACTCCCCATAGCCCTACTATGACAAGCCTGTTGAGGTCATCCGATGTGAAATACACCTTTGGTAGAGCATTAGCCCAATAATCTCCATAGCATGTCCTATAACTGCATACTGCTGTAGTGTGATAAAGTCCTTAGATAGGAGTTTGAACCCCCGACTTGGCAAGTGTTTGGGTTTGTGTGCATGTCTGACTGTGTGGAGACCAATGCTTTTTAGGCTACTCAAACTCCTTACAATTTATATACTCAACTTTGCCAAGGCTGCTGATGTCACTAACCTAGAAATACACCTCTGGGAAGGTTATAGACCAATAATCTCCCTAACGCATCCTGTAACTGTGTACTGCTGTTGTGTGATAAAGTACTTAGAGAGGAGTTCAAACCCTCAACTTGGCAACTGTGTATTTGTGTGCGTGTCTGACTGTGTCGAGAGCAATGCTTTTTAAGGTACTCATACACCTTACAATTCATATACTCAACTTTGGCAAGGCTGCTGATGTCATCCAATGTGATATACACCTTTTGGGAAGGAGTACTTCAGTAATCTCCGTGGTGCGTGCTATAACTGCCTAGTGCTGTAGTGTAACAAATTAGCTAGGTAGGAGTTCTATCCCCAGACATTGTAAGTGTGCATGTTTGTGTGTGTTCCTTTGTCAGAGTAGGGAGCAATGTCTTTGAGGCCATTCACAGGCACTTCAGCCTCCATTTCCCTACTTTGGCATGTCTGCTGACACCGTCAACTGTGAAATATGCCTTTGAGGTAAAAATATCCCAGCAATCCTTGTGGCATGTGCAATAACTGCATAATGCTGTAGTGTGATAAACTAGTTTGATAGGTGTTCTAACCCCAGACATGGTGTGTGTTTCTGTCTCTGACTGTGTAGAGAGCAATGCTTTTTAGAGTACTCACACTCCTTACAATTCATATACTCAACTTTGCCAAGGCTGCTGATGTCACCAACCTAGAAATACACCTCTGGGAAGGTTGTAGCCCCATAATCCCTGTAGTGCATCTGGTAACTGTACTGCTGGAGTGTGGCAGTTCTGGATGTTTTGTGTGTTCCAATGTCTGCGTATGGAGCAATGAAGTATAGGCTAGTCACACGCAGTACATTTGAAATGCCCTACTTTGGTAATCCTGCTGATGTCATCCATTGTGAAATACACCTTTGGAGAAAGAGTTCTCTGGTATTCCCCGTGGTGCAGCCTATGACAACTCCATGCTGTAGTGTGATATAGACCATGGTCAGGGTTTCTATACTCCCACATGTCTGTTGTGGATATTTTGTGTGTATCTCACTGTCTGTGTAGGGAGCAATGCATTTTAGGCTACTCACTTGCAATACATTTGAAATGCCCTACTTTGGTAATCTTGCTGATGTCATCCATTGTGAAATACACCTTTGGGGAAGGAATACTCCAGTAATGTCCATGGTGCATACTATGACTGTGTAGTGCTGTAGTGTAATAAACTAGTTAGGTAGGGGTTCTACTCCAAGACATGACAGGTGTGTGTGTGTTTGTAACTCATATCCTGTGTAGAGGTGGTTGTGAGTGTGTGACACCCGTGGCCAATGTGGAGCGGGTTTCATATTTCTTATATGGTGGCCTACTATATATCACAATGTCAACCATACAGGGATAACAGATGTAAAATAGCTGAGAGGCTGGGGTGCAAAGCCATACCCATACACGTGACATCAAGGCCAGGCAATGACAGTTAGCAACCCCAGTACTACCCAGATCACAATCTCTAATCATGTGTCATATACACACATGCCTAGGCAACAGCCAGTATGTGGGTAGTACACTGCATACTGGCCACTGATAGTGACTATGATGTTATAGCAGTGGGCTACAGAGGGCATGTCAACTTGCCCATCTGTCCAATATGCATGTACATGCAGACAGTACACCTCCCCAATGGACACCTGCACGACCTGTGGTGCCTTCACATGTGACCCACAATGGACATACCATGCCTGACAACATGCCCTGTACGGACAGATGCCACTGACACCAGGTAATGCTGTTAGCATGCTATCAATGTAGGTGCAGGGTAAACCTGCTGCCCATTACCAGTTCCTACCACAGGTGGGCAAGCCTGACACATCTGATAATAATCCATGTTCACAACATGGGCCAGACACCCCAGGTACGGTTCCACATGTCACTGTACATGCATGTGGGAGGTGTGCACATCCTAGACACCATCCATATCATGGACTAAGGAACACATACATGGCAGGCGATGCACAGCATTGGCCACACACAATAGTTAACCAGGTGACTGGATGTGGGATACAATACCCACCTGTGTGGGCAAATGCAGAAACTACAGCCCTGAGCCACAATGCAGACCATTGTCATGTGGCCTGATGCCAATGTATACCCATAACCTACCCTTGTATAGCCTGCTGGCACAGTTGACCATCACACACCCATGCAGACATGCACCCATGCATGTGAGTACTGGCATCCACTGTGTTTGTGTGTGTGTTGTATGACCACATCCACACTCACTACAATCCCCATGTACATATTGAAGCATGCTCTCCAATGTCTGACACATCCTCATACTCTTTGCCCTTATGACCTCCATATGACCTGTGTGGTGCATGTGATACCTGCACAGTGATGTGTTGTGGCAATCCCACTACTGATGAGTTGTACTCCTGGTCCTGCCAAGTGTGTCAATATGTGTATGTCCCTATGAGACTGTGGCTGTGGTGACACTGGCACCTGTTCATGCAGACAGGCACGTGTACATCACCTACCTTATATGTACCGTATCCATGTTGCAGATGTCACTCACCATCACATATATGTCCTGAGTGCTCCACAACAGTTAACCCATGTGGTGCATCCAATAACTGCATCTAACTGTGATAGCACTACATAGTTGTTGGAGGTTTGATACCCTGTGCTGGTAGGTGTGTGACACAAACATCCTACAGTTTTACTCTGTCACCCCCTCCCTGACTGGTGTTTGCCTCTGTCTGCCTCCCCCACCCCCTCTCTGGTGGATGTGGAGACCCACACCTGCTATGCTTAGGCAGCAGCATGTGTATTTTAAGTGATGCTCATGATCATCTGATGGCCTCTGCACAAATTGCAGCCCTCCCCTAGCTGATTGCATGTGGGACAGCTGTGGTAACATTCCCATAGCCAGTTGCATGGAAACACACTCAAATATCTAGGAACATCATGGTGGTGTTGGCACTTTTCAATCACTGTGAACAGGAACTAGATATGTTGTTTGGCAAACAGCATCTCAGATGAATTGGGGATTTACATCTAACAACATACACTGTGGAAAGAGGGCAACAAATAGGAGAGGGATGTGCCTGACCTGACTACAGACTGTAAGTGCTGCTATACTGCATTTGGAGTAATGTTGGTTTAACAGTGTTTGTCTGGATATGGCTGTCAGACATGTTGCAATACCTGCCATGTCAGTTCCTTGTTTATGAGGAATCCCCATCTGCAGGGTGATCTGCAGATTGGCCAGTGTTGTGCCTTTGGTTTCATTTGTTAGCCACAGAGAATCTATCTGTGGACTGCAGAAGGTAGTGTGAGGATTGTAGTCTGTAGATGGTGAAGGCCGTGACCGTTACTGACTTCATATCCCTCATAAGACATAAGTTGCAACAAACCCTGTTACAACAGTAAATGTATGAGGGTATCACAGCAACTTTTCAATATTGGCCCTGTGTATGTGCTTCCAGCCACACCTCTGTCAACGTTTGTACATATGTCGTGCATGAAGTGGTGCATATGTGCTATACACCATAATTAGTGTCATCATATCTGATAACAAGCCAGTGATATATCAGACTGCTACACATGTTATGTACAGTAGGGGTTATATTTCATGACATAACCTGGACATTCTGTGGATGATTGTACAGTACTGAGGTCTGTGTACTTATGGTGAATGTCAGCAGTGTGTGTATTGTTAATATGTACTTTAGCCTGTGTACAGACTGTGGTAGATGTCATTGTTCTAGCTCCCCCCTATCTGATGTTACATGCTGCCCCACTGCATGGTACAGTATTGGCTTACATGTTTGTACGGCCATACACACATGTGTGTATATATATATATATATATATATATATATATATATATATATATATATATATATATATATATACATGTCATATATAGATATGTTGTATCTGTTTAGAGATTAATATACTTACACACATACATCTAGATGATGGTATACATTATCTGTTCTGTTGCTTTACTGGACTGGATGATATGTTTGTGAAAACATCATACTTATGCATATCTGCCATGGCGTAGTGGTAAATCACTTTGTATATGGTTTGCAGGATCCTTGGTTCTAGACTTGCAGGAGCTGTTTGTTTTGTTGCTGGGCAGAACATGGCTCATTAGATACAGACAGCTTAAGGCAATTTGTAGCAGTTGTAAGCAAGTCTGCATGGTGGTAAACACTGCCTACACTGGTTAAGCAATATAGAAGCTAACTGACTGTAAGTTACTGTAACTGGCAGTTGGCTGTGCTTAGCTATGTGCAAACCTGCTTACAACTGCTTTAAAGTGCCTTAATCACTCTGTATCCAAAGGCCTGTGTTCTGCCCAGCAACAAAATACAAAATGAACAGCTCCTGCAAGGCTCGACACCAGGACCCTGCACACCATACACAAAAGTGATTTACCACTAAGCCATGGCAGATATGCATAAGCATGATGTTTTCATAAACATATCATCCAGCCCAGTTATTCAACACTACGGGGAATGTATTCCACCATATAGATGTATGTGTGTGTGTGTGTGTGTGTGTGTGTGTGTGTGTGTGTGTGTGTGTGTGTGTATATATTTATATTTAAATGGAAATAACATATCTATATATGTAGATATAGATATAGGAATATATACATATATGTATGCCAATATATACATATATACACAGATATGCTGCATACATCTATAGATATATATGTATACATCCATATGTTCACATATATACAGCAATATAATATATGTAAGCATATATATATGGTTCACCTTTCAAAGGGAGAAAATCATTTCTCTGAAAGCTGGAAGGTCGAAAGTAGGTATTCAACATTGCACAGTCTTGGAATAGATGCATTGAATGTGCAATGAGCGAATGTCACTATGCATTCGCTCACTGCAGATTCAGCATTTTGATTGCGGATTGCACTATAGTGGAGATTGGGAAAATGTCCCTTTCCCCACTGGAATGCGATCTCAGAGTTAGAATATTAAAGTAGTGGGGTGTGGGAGGGCACAGCCCCCAAGATGGGGGAGTGCAGGGAGGCTTGACCCCTGCATTACGATGTGTATTCTAACTTGTAGTTCGAAAATCAATGAATCTGCTTTTCGATTTGCTGAGTTTTAAACTTTGGTGCAATTTGAAATGACTGAATTGTCCTTTCGGTTCGCAGAAAGTGCCATGCGGATAAATGATTGTCTCCCTTTCAAAGGTCATTTCATGTATATCTATATAGGTATATATGGACATACATCTGTAGATGAAATTGGAAACATAACCAAAACATATATGTCCACATGCACCATTAATGGGTTTGAGAGACCCAAAAACATACTTCTGGCACAGATAGGTATCCCCCCCTACAGCCAAACATGTCAGGCCTGCAATACACTATCAACCTTAGCAGATCCCATAACCAGGACCCTACATGACAAGGGCAGTACATGTTAACAGTACTCCAGCCCACCTGTAGGATGTCAGGCTGGCATTACTAATATATTATGCAGTATAGTCAAGTGAAGTGTCATGCTTGGGGGAACCCCCTGGACAGGCACAATAAGTAGCTGGGATCCCTAATACAATCCAACAGGCCTACACTTGACAATGGATTCACCAATGTTGGCAAGGACAACCACAAATCCACCATGTCAGCTGGGAACTACCACCCAGTAGCCTGATGAGCCTGGTCTGCATGGACATGGAACATATCAACAATGAACCCATGGCCAATGTCACTGGGAATTGTTAAAACCTGGACCCCGCCAATGTTGGACTTGTCAAAGGTAGAGAATACAACCTAAACCTGATATACCTCCTTGATGCAATCATGACAGGTGTAGATGAGGGTTCAGATGTGCACACAGCCTATGTAGATCATAGCAGGCTTTTGTACACCATCCCACATGTAGGAATTTGTGTAGATGTTAAGGGATCTACCTCCGTTCACAGAATATGTTTCCCCCAGGACTGCTTGGCAAATGCCAACATTCCACATGTGCCATCCTGTGTATATACAGTCCTTCACAGGTCATAGATGTGTTAATGCCCTTCTCCACACTGTAGAAGTGTGCAGTAATACTGGGGTTGCTATAACTCACTGGGTGTGGCTGTTGCGGACACATCCACCATCATTGCAGTTACTGTTGCATCTATCCCCCACATAGCTGTTTGTAATACTGTACAGTGTATGTTATCAGGTTGGTTAGTTGTTGTCTACACCATTCACAGTAGTAGAGCACCTCACACCCTCCTAAGGGTAGGGCTATGCCATCGGCTTTGGCACACCCATGTTACTGAGGTGAAGAACGCAGTAGTGTGGTGAATTGGACATTCACCCTGCTGTTGGCATGTTCAATGTCATTCAAATAGCAGACTTCATATATAGCAATGTGTGGTTGTGCCTATCCTGTCTTGGTGGGATTACATGGGCAACAGATGTGTTACCTGCATGGGGACATACCTCCATGTGTACAGTCTTGTATCTGTACTGCATCCAAATCAAAGGCTCTGTGTGTTGTATCCAGTCATGTCATGTGTACCACCCACTACACTTACTGATGTCCACTGGAGAAGGCCTGCTGACACCACTCCACCCATCAGCCATGTGGCACATGGACAGCAACAACACAATCAGAATAGATAATGGTGAAAACAATACAACATTATTAATTACAGCTATAATGCATCATGGCTGCACAGCTACACCTTCCAGGATGTTAGCATTTCACTTTACTGCTGACAACATGCTACTCAGCATTCCATTGCTACACTGTTATACAGTCACTCTGTGCATCAGCACCATGTTAGCCTGTCCCTGCAATGATGTTACAGAGGACAGGATGTGGCACAGGTATCATCATATGCACAGGGTGTGTTGTTGGTTTGCCAGAGGCCTAGGCTGAGCCATACAATTGACGTGTGTTTGTGTGTGTGTGTGTGTGTGTGTGTGTGTGTGTGTGTGTGTGTGTGTGTGTGTGTGTGTGTGAGTGTGTGTGTGGGGGGGCTGAGTAGTATTATGGGCAAATGGTGATGTCGTGTGTAGCTCTCAACTGTGGACCTATCCATATGATAGCCAGAGGATTGGCTGTTAGGTTTTGTCTGTGCACCACACAGGTATTGTCCCAGACATATCAGTGGCATTCTGTCTGTTGAGTGCTATCAGTACATGGCTACATCCATTTGTATTTCAATGTCGTATTCCTGCATAAAGGTATGTTGCAACAAATCCTGTAACACCAACAATTTCCATGGTGTGTAACAGCAATGATGCAAATATGGCCCTATGTTCCTGCTTCTGTCCTCCACATATATGACAGTCTTTGTCCTGCTGTGATACAGAAAGGAGTTGTTAGGTAATGGCCTATTATTATTTACCACTAGCATTACTGATATCATCCCAGTCATGTCATGGACTCCCACACCAACTGTTGGGCCAAGTCCATATATATATGAGGGCAACAGCTGGACAACACATATGTGCCCTTGTACATTCCAGAGGTCAGTGTGTGGTACACAGTGTTCTTTGCCCTTGTACAGCCATTTATGGGGTGGGGTTTAATGCCATTAACTTAGGCTGTGACACCTTTTCAGGGATATAAGTGTTAAGACAAGGGTCATTCAGTGTGATAGTGAGATGTTAGGTTAATTAATGCTATGTACGAGATACTGTGACATTAACACAAGTGCTACATTTCTCTCTAGGGCTTGTCAACAGGGTGTAATTGGAGGCTGCTGAACTACATCTGTAATTGATGATTGTTACTTATCTTGAAGGCAAATCCTGTGTCTACTGTTGTACTAATTGAAGGCCTTGGCCTGGACAGCATAGTATGGTATATATCCAAATTGCTTGCATCTACTGTTTTCTGTGGGCCTTGCATTCATCACTGATTACTTATTTCAAAATGTATGGGGTGTAAGTACTGGCATGCATTATTGTATAGTACACAAATAAAGGTTTTCTGTGTATGCATACCTGTGTGTCGTATCATGTCCTTTGAATTGTGGGTGGGTATAAGTTTAATGTAAGTATTCTGATTTGTGGGAATGGTTGCCACACTACACATTTCACAGGTGCCAGTTACAAGGCTTGTGGCTGAGGGATATACTTTGCACCCAGTACTTCCACACTACTTCTACATATGTATGGCTACTAATACCTTTTGTCTGTGTATATGTGTATGTACATAGATATATATATATATATATATATATATATATATATATATATATATATATATATATATCTCATATAGTTATATCTATATATATATATCTATATATACATATATATATATATATATATATATATATATATACATGTTCATGTTATATGATTATTTGTGAGTTATATATATGCATATATATATATATATATATATATATATATATATATATATATATATATATATATATATATATATATATATATATATATATATATACATACATACATGTGGACATATTTATCTATCTATATACAACTGATGTTATATGATTACTTGTGAGTTATATGTATATAAATATATATATATATATATATATATATACATACATACATACATATAGCTGTCTATCTGTCTATATTTACAGATATATATCTGTCCATATGTCCATGCATGTTCGGCTCATATTATGGCCTGTACCTCATTCTCTTGGCAATCGACATGGACGATAACAGCATTGAAGTAAGTAACTAGTGAAGACACTTTTGTGTTGCAGACTTCATTTCCTTCTACATATGTGCTCTAATACATATAACTGTGTAACTAGCAACATTTAAGTGTATTACAGCAGTAGTTGACATATATCCCTATTTGTACCCACATTGTGGCACACTTTGTCCAGACTTCTTGCATTAACAGGTTGTGTGGTATGATATTACTACATTTCCTGTTCTGTTGACTGATTGTGCTGGATGATATGTTTGTGAAAACATCAGGGTTATGTATATCTGCTATAGTTTTGTGATAAATCACTCTGTGTATGTTGTGCGGGTCCCAGGTTTGTGCCTTGTAGATACAGTTTATTTTGTTGCTGGGCAGGACATGGACCATTGATTACAGAGTGATTAAGGCACTTTAAAGCACTTGTAAGCAGGTTTGTGCGGGTTTGTGTGGAGCTAAGCACTGCCAACAGCTGGTTATAGTTTCTTACAGTCAGTTAGCTTCTGTATTGCTTAACCTGTATAGGCAGTGCTTAACCCTGCACAAACAGACTGAAACCCGCTTACTGCTGCTTCAAAGTGCCTACTACCACTTACCTCCGTGCTAATTTCTTTAAAAGAAAAGAAAAAGTGGTGATAGGAAAGTGGTGAAAAGGGGGCACAATGAGGGAAAGACAGTAGGCAAAATATCTAGGGATGTGCAGGAAGGGTGTAGGGAAGGTCCATAGCTGCCCATTTCTTCTACAGCAACAGCTGTGCATATGCAATGAATGTGGAGGTACATTTGAACACTCCAACCCTTGGGAGAGGAGTGAGGACAAGAATAATATGTTGTGATGCCAATTAGACCAGATTACATGTGTCCAGTGGATGTGTGTCCAAAATGGACAGCTATGCATGGGGTGGAATTTTTTTTTTGGAAACAGATTGCCCGTTTTTTGTTTTTTAAGGTGAGAGTGGGATGCTGGGGAAGGAGAGTAAGTATGCTCGGGGAGGATAAGTTGGGTAGGATGACTAACATGACAGACAAGACAGCATACAGGTGCGGTATATGACACGTGGGGGAAAACACCTTGGATGGGGAGAGGTGTTTGGAAGTCACAAGCCCATGGGCCCCCAAATGGAAACAGTGGGACTGAGTTCCCCACCCATGGGCAGCCACCACTGCACCTTCATGGCCCCAAAGGTGGCTGTGCTGGGGGCTGTGTAGGAGGGGCAGGCTCACCCTCTAATTGCACCACTCGGCCCTCAATCTGGTGTAGCCTGTCTTGAAACTCCATATTGAGCTCCCTATGCACCACAGCCCGGACCTGACAATGGGTGACATGTTCCTCTCTGTGTCCACACCTTGGGGGGGCAAGCCCCAGCCCCTGTGGTGGTTCCACCCAAAGGTAGCGCAGGGCCAGTGGAGGAGGAGGTCCCAGGCTGGGCCCCAGATGTGCTGGTGCCTGGTGCCATGGCCAGCTGAGGTGGGACAGGTGGGTCCGCTGGGACTGGCCTTCCCATACAAGCTATGTTGTAGCAGGTTTATGACAATATGGGTTAGTAATAGTCAACAGCATTTGGGATTATTTATAATAGCATACATACGTATTCCCATTAACCCAAAATACCAGATTTAACACAGTTGCAGAGCAAGCACAACACATGCATATATGGAACAACAGTGGCCATGACAACAGCATGTAGGTTTCATTGATGGAAACAAACCACCAATATGGGTGTATTTTAACATGGCACATGCATAGAAACAAATGTGAATATTTATAAACCATTAGGACATATGTCCCAACATATGTTGGGAGTGTACACATACCGGTTGAGGTGTGTCATTGTGTTATTTTTGCACATATGGTAGGGGTGAGAGAGAGATTCAATTAACAACTACTATATCCCTGTAGTTTTCATAACATTCTTAGTCACTGCATTGATCTATCCCTTACATGTATTATTACACTACCCAATGGCCTTATATTGTACACTGGTATGTTTAGAGATTATTGTATATGTGACCTGTGTCTTACATACAGGCATGAGAAGATGCAGGTGTTAATGCAACATGTTGAGAATTGCTCTCATACACTTTGGGTGAGGTGCTAGAATGACAAGCTTGTTTTCATATGCATTCTCTGAGTATGTACATGTCTGAATATCAGTTATATGTCATTAACAGCTGCCTACATTTCTTGGATCATCACGTTGATTTTTCAGGGGAACAGGGTACCAGGCTGGTGATGTGGGCCATTTATCTGGACATTCTGAACAGATTGGAACAGTTGTGAGGTTTGAATATTCTTACAACTTTCTATTTGAACTTTCTAGCAAATTCTGTACAGTTGTTGGATGTAATTATGCATACAGCTTTCTATCTTAACATTGTAACAAAATCTGTACAGTTGTGGGGTATGATTATGCATAAAACTTACTAGCATTCCTGGGATTCAAACCCCTGCTGTGTGTGACAAATAAAATTGCAGTTAATATCACAATACACTGTGCTATCAAGGAATTGATGTGAAGCTTTCTGCTATTTTCTCTGTAAGTCTCCCTCACTTGTGCAATATAACTGACCGCTTGGCACTTCCAACATTGTTATACAGAACTTCATACAGATTTTATCTGCATACCACAGTGTGGTTAACACTGCTTAATGCAACAGTACTATGCAACAGTTCAACAACATATGACAGAAGAGTAAACAGTAGCACTCCAGGGGTTATACCTTTATTCACAGGATATTACACATTTATTTCTACTGGTACGACACTTTCTAAGGCTCTTATATTTTTTGTTATGACAGTATATGCTGAATGATTACTAACCTGCCTCGTGATGCAGCCTTTGCAACCTAGCATCATGGGCTTGCTGGTTCACAGCCCACTCATCTGCAGCTGTCAGAGAAATACAGTGATATTTAGCCATACCTATCCATAGTATACACAAGCAAGGCAGTTGTTAACAACTTAGCAGAATGTGTACTTACTCAGTACTGGGGCATTAGGCATCTGCCAAGACTCCTGGATCCACTGTTCCAGTACATCCCCCCTCCACCGCTTCAGGTAAGCATGGTGGTGCCTGGCCTGCTCACCAGTCTGGGGGATACGTGTGGCACTGGTGAGGTCACGGGCAAGACTGTCCCAGGCCTCCGTTTTATACTGCAAGCCCTGGTACTGGCCCTGCAGTAGTCTCTGCTCATGGTGTTTTACCAGGAGCCATACCATGAATTTTGTCTCCTGGATGCCCCAGCTCTGCACTCTAAATTTTATTGCCTTCACCCACACCGGCCATTCTGCCTGCAGTAGGAAGCTACAACCATTTATGGGATGTATTCCAGCCTGTGGGGTTTAAATATGGCCAATTACTTGCACTTTTCTGTGATTGGCCGGTTTTGAAAAGGCTAAGCTATAGGCACACCTGCTTATCTAGGGTTGGCAGTGCTTAAAAAGGTATATCACTAGGCAGATTGAATTGGCTCTCCTACACATTGCTTACACTTACTGAGTTGAGCTGTGCTGCAGTTAGCATTGCTTAATAGTTAATTAGCACTATATTTGCCTTTTGGCAGTAATTTATTATTCATTATGGGTTATATATGTGTCTGGTATCCGTGATTAATGCGTACATACACTGTATGGGGTCTTGGGGACTTCTACACTTTACTGCAATAACACCTCAGATCTATGCTCACTGCAGTACTCCAGTTTGCATATTTATATTCTGTGGCAGGTTATACAACATCACACTGTACATAGATTCAGTTCACATGTTTGGTTTGATATTCCTGTGGTGAAGATTAGTTTGCTGATACCTCATTTGTTTGCATTGCTATGATAGCTTAGTGGTTAACTACTGTGATTGTGGTCTACTGGGTACTGAGTTTGAGCCTTGCCAAAGCTGTTTATTTTGTTGCTGGGCAGAACACGGGCCATTGGGTACAGAGTGATTAAGGCACTTTAAAGCAGTTGTAAGCAGGTGTGTGCGGATTTGTGCAGAGCTAAGTAATAGTAACCTCTGGTTACAGTTTCTTACACTCAATTACTACCTCTACTTTGCTTAATCTGTGTAGGCAATGCTTATCCCCACGCAAATGCACTTAAACACACTTACTAGTGCTTATATATGCTTACTACTGCTTATTTGTGCTTAAACCTGCTTACTAGTGCCTTATTCATTATGACACTGACACTTCACATGTGCATTTAATGCAGTACTCCAGTTCACATTTAAATGTTATTTAGTAGGTTATACAGCAAATAAATGTAAAAAAAATGTTCATATATACAGATTTCACATGGATAATGGTATGTGCTGCAGTGGGACTCGAACCGTGAATGCCTACTCATTAGGCGGATGCTCTGACCACTACACTATTGCTGTGCTGCTTCATTTGCATATATCTTCCTTGTTATCCTTTTCAGCCCTTTTATGCTGCTTTAACCATAGCTAAGTGATGGGCACACCCTCGCACCTATGGTTAGCTGTACTCGGAGTTTTAAAAAAAATACAGGGGTTTCTTATTTTTATTTTTATGTCCTGTTGCTGTTGTACACATGGGGGACTGTTGTTGGGGATATGTGGACACCTATGAGTGGTCTCGCTCATTTATTTACACTTTCTGCTGTTCTGCTTTGCAGGGACGTGTTTATTCTGAGAATTCTGCTCTCAGACACACCCCCTGCACTCGTCCATACTCCATGTAGGATTAGGAGTTCAGACAGCATGCCTTCATTAATATGCTTGCAAATGAATAAATAACTCCCAAATGCTAAAGGTGGTCTGTCACAAAAACAGTCAATATTAGCAGAAAAAAAGACAGAAAATCCACCCAAGGATGGCCAATCAACAAAATCCACAAGTGTTCCAATTAAAATGTAGTCCTTTAATATGAATAAAACTTCGACTTGAAAATAAAATGAAAAATAAAAAAGCTCAAAACTGTCCCTTGAAGATACCGGATAAGCACTTTTGACTGTTGTCTTCCTCAGATTGATTTGATTTTTTGCACTCAAACAATTTCTCTTTCAAAACTTTCCACATTCCAGCTGCAGTTTTTTCTACTAAACACCTCACTCTAGTTAGTTTTATATAGTGACTGTTTTGCTTCCATATAATCTGCAATTAACCTTCTGTGTGTTGGTTTAGATTTCAGTTTGTCAGGATTATCTAGCAACAAATTAACCTTTATAACCCTGTGATCACTGCACATCAGTGGTGGTAAAACTTGACTTGAAGTAACAGTAATTTCTTTAGGAACACAAACAATGTCTAGTATGTTCCATCCCCTGGAATTTTTTTTTATAATTTGAAGCAATTATTGTTCCTGAATATATGCTGTGAATAGTTTCCTTACTGATGTTGTTGAATCAACATTATTCCAGTCTGTTTCTGGTAAATTTAAGTCCCCGACTATTATTATTCTTCCCTCCTGTGTTTCACACAAGAAATGTATGAATTCCTCTAGGTCATCTGCACTTGACTTTGGTGGTCTGTACACTTCAACAATTTTGTTACATGTTCCAGGGTTGTCCTTATTGTCACAGTTACACAGTCTATACTTTTGGTGTTATCATTGAACATGTAATAATCACAGGTCTCATAACTATCATTAATCCCTATCATAACACCTCCACCTGATTTTTTGTTAGAATGTCTATTACAGCAAAAACATTTATACCCTGACAGAACTGGTTTCCAGTAATTGTTCTTTAACCATGTTTTACAAACAATAACAACATCAGTCTTGTGGGAACTCAGCAAATTTTTCCAATAAAAAAATTATTATTAATGATCCTTAGCAACCACCAGAGAGGCATCAAATGTTGCTATCTGTGAACTGTTATATTTTCAACCTGGCAAAAATCCTGCCTAGTGTTTGTCAAATATTGCAAAATATCTGCTGCAAAAATTATTTTCCCTTGTCTTGACAAATGCATCTCTTCTGAACACGTGTGCCCAAAACTAAGCTTGGATGCTCTACATATTTCCATTTTTTAAAACAGAACATTTTTTACATGTAGGTATTTACCCAAAAAATCTTTTCATTCATAGTAGCCTGACTATCCTTTCTATAGGTGACTTGTGAAAATAATGTCCTAACACCAGTACAAGCTATACTATCTAAGAAGGCTGTCAGTTTCCTACTGTCAGAGAATCCTTGCGGATGACATCATTTGTACCGACATGAATAAAAACAGATCCGTATTTCTTTACATTAAGGCATTCCAAGGCGTGTTTCACATCTTCTATTTTTGATCCTGGCAAGCATAACACTATGTGATGTTCATTATCTTCTCTGCAAATATAAGTATCAGTTCCGCTAATAATTGAATCTTCAATTACAAGAATATCTTTGCTCGCCAGCTTTAAAGAATCTTCAGCTTCTAATACAGTAATATCTGCTCTATCAATTGTTACAAATGATAGATCTTCATCATCATTTCCAGTGGCGGCTGGTGACTTCAAATTAAAGGGGGGCTGCAAGAGACAGCTGAATGGGTGGGGCCAATGGGAAGGGGTGTGACCAACTAGAAAGGGGTGGAGCTATGCTCAAACCATAACAACTGGAACTTTAATTAAATACGCTGCCCTGGGTGCCAAACCATCATTACGAGAGTCCAATCAAGACAAAATGAAGTGTAGAAGAAAAAAATATTTCAATGCATTGGCTACATGACAACTTACTTAATATCTAGATGGAAACTCAAAGGTTGAGAGGCATGAAAAAATAAATTGCTTTTTAAATACATTACTGGAATGCCAGTCAAAATCAAGTATTAAAAAAAAAACAAGCAGCACTCAGCTCAAACCACTTCTCCTTGTACTGCAGTTCGAATTCTAATTTATATTCAGCTTTATAAAATTACCAAGTAACATGCTGAAAGTAGCAATCTCTGTGATACCCCCACTTGTAAAAATGTTTCTTATCCAAAAAAGATCTGCTGCCTGACAACAACTATCTACTTGTTTCATGGAGAACACATGATCAAAGTAAAAAATGAACAGCGAACAAGAAACAAGCTCAAGATAAATTACTTAAAGGATTACTGCACAAGTTATGGACCACACATGATAGAGTGTCATTCTGTTTAGTTTACGGGTAAAGCCTGCAAAGATAACAGCAAGTCTCCAACAAATGTAATGAGCTTCTGAAAATACTGTACTCCTGTCCTTTATTACAAATACTGTCATATGCATTTCAATATCTAAGGCTTATTCGTTATCTAGTTATGTAAATATTCTCTGCATGGCATCAATGAAAAGGCTTTCAATGTTGATAATTCTTTAACAGTATGCTTATTAAAGCTTACTTGCATCTTACAATTTCCAACAAGCTTACCTAATGGTCATTAAAGCATTGCTACTTTAATACAGAGCAACAGGGCACTGCAACAGCATGCATTGTCTGAATAATAAGAAGCATAAATTAACAGTATAAAAAATATGACAGAAAACCAGAACATTCTGCAAAATCAAGGACTGATGAAAAGCCATGGTCATACTTGTGGTCTGCCTTGGATGGGGGAATACTCTGCACATTTACACTGCATAACTGCTCCTTGCCTTGCTTGGAGACATCCAGAGCCACTACAGTGGGGAGTGGAGTGCAACAAGTAGGTCACAGTTTGAAATGTCTCTGGCTGACGGTGATGGCTCTGACACTCATACCTCTCAACCTCAGAGCAAGAAATCTGGACAAAGCCATACATAGAAGTGGGACACAGGCCCAAAAATAAAGACAATTTTTAAATATTGCTCTTATAAACTTAGAAAGATAATAGAATAGTAGTAGGTATTGCATTAGTATGAAATTTCTGAAGGGTATGAAATCTGAAACTCAAATGTCTGCCATTATTTTCTAACTTCAGTCTTTAATGATTTGCTACTAATTTGCCAGAAAACCAGAATTTTATGAAAAACAGACCAAATATGTTATGCAAAAATATAAAATTGCCACACAATACAGCTGGGAACCTGTCAAAGAAGGGACACATTTTTAAAATTAGTACTGTTAACTTGGGCAGCTGACAAAATAAGAGCATCTACATGCATTTCTGAAATAAAAGTAATCTATAACTCTGATCATTACAGTTATTTATAAATGTAAACCCTCCAAGTTTTCTTCCAAAAATTACCATTTTGCAGAGGGATTATTAAGGGGAGAGCAACATTTTGAGCCAAAATTGGAGACAGTTGAGAGGTTTGGATATTCCTAATTCTATAAAGCGATTTATTTGCACGTACCTCTCAACCTCTTAATGCAGGAAATCTGGATATGGCCAAATATATTGGGGGAACATACAAACAGTACTAAAAAGACAGTTGATAGAATAACAGGTCTTGCTTTAGCATGCATTGTTCTGAAGGTTATGATGTCTGAAACTCAATTTCTGTCATTATTTAGTGACTTCATTCCTAAATGATTTGGCAGAAAACCACAAATTTTATGAGGAACAAACCAAAAATAAGAAGCAAAAATCTATTCATTCTGCAAAAGTCTGGACAGTTGAGAGGTATAGTTCAGCCGGGGCTGTCTGAGTTTGCTGCCATTCCCTCCCTCACAAAATCATGGTCGAATGGAACGTCCCCCCTGCAGCCATTCCAATGTCCCATTCCTTGGTTATTTCGCCCCATTTGCCATAAACACTGTAATGTGCAAACTGCTTTACTTCTGCGATGATATGGATTTCATTTGAAAGTTTTATTTTATATTTTACAGCATAAACCCTAATAGATATCTGCTAAACAAAGCAATGCAGTCTCACAATGAAAATAGACTTAGCATTAAAACTTCTCTGCCCTTGAAACTTACATTCATTAAACAGCATTGAAACCCACATTCAGTGGCAGATAAAGATTAATTTTGGGCTGTTTTCAAATCATAGGCCCCTTGAACACGAAAAATACACATGCTCTTTGATGCACCTTCCTAACTTTATTAAATTATATTCCTTGTACAATACAGTACAGTTGAGCTGCCCTATTCAGAACATTTCCATCATAAAAGTCTACTCAAACTTCAACAGTCCACCAGTATCAGTAAATATGCACGATCTCTGAAGAAGTAAAAGCCATCTAAATAATTCCACATTAAAGAAATCTATTAACTAATGAAGAGGTTACTGCTAGCAAACAACGTTATATGTCATTGTTTCATCTACAAATAAAGTGCCTGTTGCCCTTGAGGAATAAATTGCTTATGTTGCATTAAAAAAATTATAATGCTAGTAATATCACAATTGGGAATGGATGGCAAACTGATAACAGGTTCATAGTTACTAGGTATCTTCGCCAAAGAGGACTGCAGCATCCATCCCCTTTACAACAGAGTACAGTATCAGCAATGGATCTACTTACTGTGGGAGTAGAACCCGCAGCCTTATGCATCAAAAGCAAGTATACTACTTGCGGTGCTATTTACAATGTAAGTGGACTTGGCATAAGCAGCACTAAACTTTTGTTCCCCTGCAGCTCTCAGCTCCTTGTACAATCTACTCGACACTCAGCTGTATCTCTGAACTTTGCAGCACAAGAAATGTGGACAAAGCCAAAATTTATTTTGGGGGGGGGACAAAAGCCCAAAAACCAGGGGACACATTTTAAACATTGCTTGTATAATGTCGGAAAGTTGCTAGAATAAAATGCTGTGTTACCACCATACATTCTACTGCCAAGCATTGAACCCAGGTCCCTGTGCAAAACAGCCAAATCATCTATTTTTAATGAAAGAAAGAAAGACTGAAACTTAAATGGCTACCATTTAGTGAATTGAGTTCTCACCATAGCTGTCAACATCTTAGCACAAAACACCTGAACAAAGCCAATAATGGGGGAATACAGCCCCCAAACATATTCAGTGAGTTCAGTTATCACCATAGCTCTCAACCTTGGCACAAAAAACCTGGATGAAGCCAATAATGGGGGAATACAGTCCAAAAAATAGGGACAAATATCCACTAAGGACACCAGAGCAAACTCACACAAACACAGGGAGGACATGCAGACTCCACACATAAGGCACCCCAGCCAAGAATCAAACCAGACAACCCATAGCTGTCAGGCAACACTGCTACCACTGGAACATGTAGACCCATTCCTTACAAATCCTCCTCAATCTGGAGGACACAGACATCTATGTGGTAATTGAAACATCATTTAAAGCACCAGAAGCAGCCCAGTAGTGCAGGGATATAACAGCTTCCACATTTTTAGACCAGGTGCCAGTCATAAAAGGAAACAAGGTGGAGGTGTCTTAACCTTTATCAAAAATCACTGCACCTCCAGACTGATAAATCAGTATCATGAGTCAGAAATTCTCCATATTCAAACCACCATAGATGAAACTCCCTATCATATCATTGCTCTCTGTACATTCCTCCCCTCCATGACCCAGGACACGCACACAAGATACTTGCTAGGCATAGGACCTAACACAATAATCCTGGCAGACTTCAACTATTCATTGATAAACTGAAAAACATACACATTCTCAAATGGGCAAGCCCAGAAATTCCTGGACTTTGTTAATATGAACACCCTGCAACAACTATAAAACTGCCACAAGGGGAAACAATATCCTCATCTTGATCCATACAAATATGGTGAGCTGCTGCAACACCTCCATTTTATATCATCCTCTTTGGTAAGGTCAGATGGTGACCCCCTTCGAACTCTAGAATGTTCAAAAAATTATTCCAACTATCTGCTATTGAGTGATACCAAAATTTACACCAACCCCAAACCAAGATAATTCAGCTGCCTTTGCTGAATCTTTCTCCCAAGAATTCTATCACCACTTCAACCACTATACAATAATACAGAAGTACTCTAAACAAGCTGGACAACAACAACAACAACAACAAAACATATGGCCAAACACAATGAAAATAGGAAAAATACAAACATACACCTTAACAAGCAGATAAGGAGTCTAGTCAAAACTACTAACGTCAAATGTGAGTTGAATTTAGCCTCTCAAGCTAAAGACAGTCATAAGGCATTCTTCAGCAATGTTAACATGCTAAAAGGTAATGCACAGCAGAGTGTCAAACTTATAGTAAATGGAATCATGTTTACCACACCAGATGATATTGCAGACTTATTGGTGGATAAATTTAGAGCAAACTTCAGTCCACCATCCCACTGCAGCTGGCATTGTGGAAATACCAAAATCAGTGCAACCTCTTTCTATCACTGGATAGCAGGTCATAAATGTGTTCTTCTAGGCAAAGAACACAGCATCGATGGATCATGATAACAAACCAGGGTGCTTCTTGAATGGCTTGATACAGGAGATGTCAGCCCTCCCCCAGCCAAGCTATTTGTTCTCAGCCTTGAAACTGGTTTTATGCCCATGGACTGGAAGATGGCAGCTGTCATTCCACTGTTAGTCTGACCAGTCTAATTTGCAAAGCCTTGAAAAGAATTGTCCCTGATGTTATATTGAAAGACATAATAAATCTACAAACACTTGACGCTGGTCAGTTTGGGTTTGTAAAGGGGAGGCCATGTCTGATGAAACTGGGGAACTTCTTTGAATAGGTCACAAAGGCTGAGGGTGGACTATTTGGACTTGACCAAGACATTTGACACTATTCCACACTCAGGTATGGTCGGAAAATTATACAAAATTCAAATAAACCTGTCTGTCACCACCTGGGTAACCATCTGGCTTTCACAGATGATGCAAGAAATAAGAATAGCCAACTCTGCTTCCACTAAAAGGCCAATCTCAACTGAAGTTCCCCAGTGATCAGTATTAGGACCACTCATGTTTGGCATGTGCTTTTCAGATGTTCAGGTCAATACAAATGGGCTGTGGTAGGCTACATTTGTGGATGACTGCAGGCTTGGGGCAATCATATAATCCCAAAAAGACACAAACATCCTCCAGAAGGTTCTCACACAAACAAACAAACAATTGGTGCAAGACCCATGAGCTTAAACTAAATACAAAAAGTACATAATCATCTCCTTCAGTAAATCATCCATCCCTGCAAACTATAACATTGACAGCACAACTCTTAAGGTAAAAACTGTACTTACGGATCTGCAGACTTATGCAGATAGTGATTTGGTCTTTGACCAACATGTGTCCAGTGTCCTCCACAGTTAGGAAGTCATTTTATATAGCACAAAGTAAGTGCACTGAATCCAGGTCCATACCACTACCAAGAAGAAAACTCTCTGTAGTGTAATCTTCTCACTCTAGCTGCTAACACCCAGCACAGCTAACGAAATAGCCTTAGGCCGCCAAGAATTAAATAAATAAATCAAGACTTCACTTGATTCACGATACTCAGTACACTCCACAACCGAAACTGGCTGTAACTGTTTGCTTCTCACTCTTTTTCCAGCACATAAAGCCCGAGAAGAGAGCGACAACCAATCAGCAGCCATTTAGCCCAAGCATGTCATGTACGTGCCTGCGGACGTGGCAGTCCGAACCCCTTCCAATTCTATGCGGTCTGGAACCGCATAGACTGCTGGGCATCACACTGATGCCTTAATTCACTCTCCAGACTGCAGCAGAAAGAAAAAAAAATTCTTTTTTTCAAATCTGCCGCAACCTGAAGTGGTCACTCGCCGAGTCAGTTGGCAGCAGAGACCGGTAACTAAGTCAAGTAGTCAATGAACTAAACTGAGACATTAAAAAAAAAATAATTAAACTAAAAAGTACATTTTTCTGTTTTCTTGCTGAGGGGGCTGCAGTCCGGCAGTCCGATGCCATGAGCCACCCCTGATCATTTCTCTTATTAATCCTTCTGTTTGCATTGTGTATTAAATTCTCATCCAGCTGATATTGTAAAGCCACAGCTTGAGCCATGTAGTCAACATCTGTCTTTCCCTTCTTTTTTCTTACAGTAATGTTCTTCAATCCTTCAACGTTCAGTTTTGATTTCTTCCTTTTTACCTGCTCCTTGCCACTTTTTTTCTACTTTCTCTTTTAGAAAAATGATGTCTTTTTCTGTAGGCTGAAGGTTTTCCAATAGAAAAATATTATCATTCCCTGTAACCTGAGTGTTACATAACAAAGCAGTGTCCTTTTTACTACATATTCTCATTCCTTTTACAGTCTTTAATCAGTTTCTTTTTCTTCCTTGTTATTTATTGTGAACGTCTTCCTTTCTTTCTTTTTTTGTTTCCCTCTAAACAAACCGGATTCTCTGATTGCTGAATACTTGGATCCAGAATTCCAAAGTTGCCAGGGGCATCATCTTGTTTCATGGAGTAGTAAGTTAATCCTCGTCAGTTTTCTGAATAGATCAGTGGTGATTCTGTTATTGTTGGTGCCCTTGGAAATCTTCACATCTAAGAAAGTAGTTGAAGTATAGCTTTGGGAAGACGTAAAGTTCAGTAACGGGGTTGTTTGTTCCAAGTAAGTGATACAATCTCCAAGCTGCAAGGTGTCACCTTCAAACACAATAAAAATATTGTTGATAAAGTGCAAATAGCATGTGATATGCTGCATGTAGTCTGTGTTGTTTAATGCAAAGTCTTACTCCCAAGTGCCCAGGGCTATGTTAGCTATACTGGGAGCCATGGCAGCCCCCATTGCTGTACCGATTTTTTGTTTGTACTGTTTGCGATTGAAGGTAAAGAAATTAAAGGTCAGTACAAGATTAATCAGCTTGCTTAACTTTTGCAGCTGTGCATGTGTACCTTGATTATGATTCTTAAATAATTCCATAGCTGCTGTTATATAGTAATTGTGAGGGAGCACTGTGTATAAGGATTCCACATCAATAGTTAATAAAATACTGTCAGCTTCCACTGTAATGTTTTTTATTTTCCTCAGAAAATCCATTGAATGTATTATGCATGACTTATTCTTTTCTGCTAAAGGTTTCAGCAAGTAATCAAGGTAAAAGGCTGTGGCTTCAGTAAGGGAACCTTTACTTGCTACCACTGGTCTATAAGGTGGGTCTTGTCTGTTCTTGTGTGGCTTTGCTATTCCAAAAAAATTAAGGTAAATGTTGGCATAGGCTCCATATATAATTATAAAGATTTTCAGTAATACGTTTTTCTTCCCATAATGTAGTGAGATTAGTGCTCCATAAATTGTATACTCTTTTTATGTCATCCATGGTAAATAACTTATAACACCTGTTATCCTCCAGCATGTTCTCTTTTAGTTCTAGCTAGTGGTATCAGTCCCAAGTATACCTCCTCCCTTATGTGCCTTCATTATGCACCTGGATTTATCATTGCCTAACTCGATCGATGCTTTTCTTTCTCCCTGTGTTAAGTTATAAAGTTTTTTCTTAGGAGTTATTTAAGTAGTTTTCTCTTATCCATCTCACATTTTACTTCAAAAGCAGCTAATTTTTGATGTAGTGGTGGACAATAGCTGCTAGGCCTTTTTATAGTTTCATCAAAAGGTTTATTTTCAATGTGATTAATTTTGCCATGAAACTGTACCTTTAAGTTGAATTCCTCACAAACACTTTAAGGTCTATCAGTACCTGAGCTACCTTGCTTCTCCAGCTTGGTACAAAATTAAGTCTTTTGGAAAATAATCTTTATTCATCTTCTGTTAGTGCTTTAAAAGAGTGGTTCTAGATAAGTGGAGCACCAATTATTGTGGCTGTGGCCTATTTCTCTGTCTGAGCCTTGGACCTGGATTGTAGTCGGGGTTCCAGTCAGGATTGCCCAGGTATTGTATTTCCCTAACCCCTGTCCACTGTTTGGTTCTCCTGTCTCCCTGGGAATTCATGGATCGGGTCAGAGATCTTTGGAATTCCTTCCATGCTTTCTGGAATCTTGGTAGGTTGTAGTAATATTCCTCACTGTGGCTATGGTAGGAGGTACCTTGGTTATATGGAAAGCCCTGGGGTCTGGTGATGGTCATGGTTCTGGTTCTGGTAATGGTGCTGGTTTTGGTATTGGTATGGTGGTTGTTGTCTGTGCTGTAAATATCGATCTTCCCAAAGAAACTGGTCTCTGTGAATGTGCTGCTGCTGTTCATGATAGTGGGATCATCTGTGGTCCTGTTTGTCCTGTAATTCATTCTTTAGAACTCTCTGTCAGTTCTGGTTGCTTTTTTGGCTCATCTTCCTGTCCTGATCCATCTATGATGTCAAAGGCTTCTGCGGAGTGCTGATAGCCAGAGGGGATTGGGATGGTGGGGAATGAGATGTTGGGGAGAGATCCCCTTGGCGATTTTGTATTGTGCTACTGTCTTGTTTTCTGTGAGAATCTCCCCTGGGAAAATCCCATTGAGGTTTGCTGACGGGGTTTTAATTATTCTTATATCCTCTGTTATATATAAAACATTGCCAGTTGTTGGTTTTCCTGTTGTTGCCTGTTGTTGGTTCTCCTGTTGTTGTTGTTATTATTATTACTGTACCTCCTAGTAAGTCACCCAGGATCTTTTTTGTCTAGTTCATTTCATTTCATTTTATTAATCTTTCTTTATTTAATGGACTGCTCATATCCTTTCACTCTTTCTTTAAACAGCTCAAATTTAGCATCAAGGTCATTATGATTCTCATTTTCCAATGCTGCTTTTAAAAATGTGATATCAGTTTTGTAGCTTCCTGCACACTTAAGTTGTTCCTTAATAGCAGACAAATACATTTGTAGTTGGCATCCTGTAAAATATCTTCCCATTCCTTAGACAGTGAATCATCAATACATTTCCACATTGGTCTTTTGTTCAATCTAAGTCCCCTGGGCAGTCTCTTCTTATCTATGCTTTGTTGTAAATAAATTTTTTGCCAGTAGAGGCCCTGTATGTGTTTCAGTTGCTTTTCTAGTTTATAAAAAGTCTCTGAATTCATACTTTCTGGGTCTTGTCTTCCCTCTCCATTTTCTGTACCCATTTGTATCTGATCTGCTTCTGTATCCTTCCAGCTAGGCTCAGTTAGTAAATCTCTTAGTCAGTCCTTATCCATGCTTTAAAATGCTGGAATCCCACACCAAATTTGGGATCTTTTGATGGAACAAAACCAAAGTGCCAATCAAAAACAAAAAAATTAATCTCTGTGGTAGCCACAAAGTCTCAAACAACCCAGTAAACAAGTCTAGTGGGTCCAAAAACAAAACAGTGTAAGAATCTTGTGTGTGTGAAATATTTTCAATTCATATATATATAGTTAATCACTATGCAGTATAGTAATACGATACTGGTAGAAGAAGTAGCAAACTTAAACTCATCCTAAGTAAAAAAATAATAAAAAATATATTTTGAAATATTATACAGAATTACTAAGTATTCTAAAGTAATCCAAGCGAGGTAAACAGTCTTTTTATTTTATTTTATTTTATTTTTATTTATTTATCATTTGTTGACCGGGAAAGTCCGACTAGATTCCAGAGAGCCTGTTTTCAGCGGAGGCCCGGGGAGAAATGCTCCATATTATTTACATATACTTTTCCAGTTGAAATTCCTTCATAAAGCACCCACCCACATGTGATCCAAGTAAAAACAAAAATAACAGAATAATAGTTTCATCACAAACTTTCTAACTACATATATACTTTTTATCAGGTATAGGAGTGGTTTATTGTGCTGTAAAACATAGTCTATTGGTATACATGTTAACACATTCACATCCCTTCCTCCATTAGTGTGACAGTCAAGCTGGTCCTGCCCTTCTTAGTAGCTGTCATAATAATTCTTATGTACTTTAAATAAAATTAATAATGATGTGTTACCTCTTATTAACCAGATTATTATGTCTGTGATTTTATCAAAGACGATAGACTACAATGTTGGAAATATTTAAACCTTAGACCATTTGGCAATCTAAATCTAAATATAAATATATACATATATATTTTACATGCAAAAAATCCATTGTGCAAACCATATTCTATTTCCATAACCTATTGTTAACAAAGATTGCATTTGTCCTTCTAGAGTTCTTCTGGTCTGTGTACACGAACCCTAAAAAACTATCTATGAAAAATAGTAAAATAGTGAAATTACCTAATATTGTTATTAAACATCATTTCAAATAAAGTGGAAAAAAGGCGAAAAAAGTATGATGATAGAAACAAAATATACATGTCTATTAAAGATTATTTACCATTATATTTAAAACCAACTAGAAGAATAAAAATAAAATAAAATTAGTCATGTAAACAATGTGGCAGTTTTTTGAAGTTCCAGTACACTTTGAAGTGAACAGTTGTAGTTTAGTCTAGGCTTCCTGAAAGAGTTTAGCTTTAATCACCACATGAGTTCACATTTTCCCAGCATATTTAAGATGTTTCCTTCAAAATCATCCATGTCTATGCAATCCAGTATCTGTAACATAAAACCTTTGTGTTTTTTATGCTGAGCAAGGTGTTTTGCTAGTGCATTATTTTTACATCCAGAGTGGATATCTGTCAGATGACATGAAATCCTGCACTTGAGTTTATTTAGTCTTACCCACATAAAATGCATCACATTCATTGCACTGTGCTCTGCGACTTGCTTTTGTAGTGCTGCAGTCACCTCCTGCACTGGGCTTAATGATTTTCTTTAAATAAGGGCTATAAAAACTATCACCTTGCTCTATAAATATACAAAATGTACAATTAGCTTCACATCTTTTAGGGTTTCTATCATATAATCTAGGTTTAAATTCAACAACTCTTCTAATCTTCCTGGCCTTCCTGTAAATAAAGGATGTGGCTTCACCTAAGATGATAATCAGATAAGTATTTCCTGTGACAACAGCCCAGTTTTCTTTAATAACATTTTTGATACTGTGATAATAGAAAATGTATGCCAAGATACAAC